>NC_136494.1:18954813-19084813 GCF_053919585.1 Euprymna scolopes
TGTTATTATTTTTTTACATTTAAAAGTATTCGCTGCTGAATTTTCTCTCCCAATGAAATTCTATTTTCTATAGGCGATTTTAGAACGGGAATGTGCTATATAAAGGAGAAACATTATTAGTAAGCGGAAATAATATAGACGAGGTGCCTACAATAGATTTCCATACTTTTTCCGTATGGGAACTTTTATTGATAGTACACACATGAAACTCTAGTCCCTTTCGAAATAATCCACTCGAGCTGCAATGTACTTTTTCTAGCAACCGGAAGGCACCATTAAAGTCGTCTCATGCGACCATGTCAATGATCCTCGTCACAGCTTCATTCATTTCATCATTTGTCTCATAACGACAACCTCTAAGGTTTTCCTTGAGCTTAGGGAATAATCAAAAGTCACAGGAAGCAAGGTCTGAACAATAAGGAGGTCCTTATCCGTGAAATTCTTTATTTGGCCAATCAACTCTGGTGTTCTGACTTCCTTACTTCTCTCACACCTCTTATCATCCTTCACAGACTCTCAGCCTTCCTTGAATCTTTTATGCCACGTAAAAACTTATCCTCCTTTCATGCAAGATGGTCCAAAAGCAACCTGAAGTATTTCACACGTTTCTCTGGCTTTTTTTCCAAGTTTAAAATTTTTTTTATTGCATATCGTCCTTCTAAAATGTCCTCACGTCCAGATAGCATTTTTGAACTTCACCAGCTGTAACAACGAGGCTGTAGTAGGACGTATTTCAACTCCTTCTGTAGCTGTTCATTTGAACTTGAAATCATAAAAAATTGTAACTCATCTCATAAAGCCATTTAGCAACAATATACTAAATTTTCAAGAGTCCATAACAATCTTAAATGTACGAAAAAGCCTGGAAACTTGTTTAATGTACCTCGTATATACATATCTACATATAAAAGTATATGAAAACTCTCTGACAAATCATTCACTCTCACCAAAATGAAATTCTATTTCTTTAGGCGATTTTAGGTTCGGAATCGGTAATTGTAACCGGACCGGAAATAGAGAACAGAATCGGTAATTATATCGGATTCGTGAACTCTATTGGAATCGTCCCATTACTAATCTGTAATGAATTCAGTTGCAATGTTTATATATGTACATATATATATATATATATATATATATATATATATATACGCGTTATAGCTATATATATATATATATATATATATATATATATATATATATATATATATATATATATATATATATATATATATACGTTCATTCTGCGCTTTCTTATTTTTTCTTCTGTCATATTTCATCCGTTAAAGATTCGAGAAAGATTAATACCTTAATCCGAAATACCACTTTAATCCTAATCACTTTCGATATTGTCAACATTCTTCCTTTCTTTGTGCTTTGTAGGGCTAATCTCATAGATGTGTTTTTATTTTTGGGGTGGGGGAGGCAGTTCTGTTCCGTGATCTTTGAAGGTTTCCTTGACTACGAGCTTAACCTGACTGATTGTGGACGAGGAAACGAACAAGAATAAATATTCTAAAGGTGCATCCATCCAATCTACGCGTTAAGCGAGACAGACCAACGAACTAGTAGAGCTTTATGCAGAACCTAATGCTATTACAAATCTTTAACGTGACAGACCGACCGACAAAGCCTCTTATAGAATACATGGACGTATCTAAAATGAGATACGTTCATTAATTCTGCGTGTTTAGCAACGAATTTAGCGTTTGTACGCACAAGACACAAAGAAATCACGTGCGGTTATTATCTTTTGGTTTTAAATAGTTTTCGTTTATTAATATTGATTAATAAATATAATAAACAGATTCGATTTCTCTATTTACTTTCCTCCCCGTGAGGGTAAAATTAGGCAGAAGGTCAATTAAAAATGCAGTGTAAAATACTGCTCCCCTGTAAGGTACACTGTAGACCCAGACAACAATAAAAAAAAAAAAAAAAAAAGAAACGCCCCAATCTAGAAAATAGAAAAGATGAAGTGTAATATCGGAACAGATACTATAGTTTACTCTTGATTTAAAAGATTGCCAATTCATCGTTTCAGACTATTCCTGTAATCTCTGCGAAGAGTTACGCGTGTACTCGTAACTGTTTATCTTAATTCATTCGTTTATGTTTCGTGTTCTAAACGCGTGCTCATTTCTTTTGTTCGTCCTATCACTGTATTTCAACCGATCTTACATAACAGTTGACGTCACAAAAACACTTTTTAAAAATTCTTTATTGTTTACGCAGTTATATTTCTGACCGAATTGCACCTTATTGTGCACGTTTCAGAATTTTATTCTAACATTGTCCGTTGACTGACATTATAAAATTTCCGGGTTTGTATTACTGTACACATAGATTCGAAAAAGTTGTAAAAAAAAACAACATATATATAACAAATAAATGTTATCAAAGGCCAGATAAGTTACTTTTCTACCTAACTGGATATATTTTTAGTGTTTTTATTCAATGTAACATGTTTATTTAGCTCGAAAAACATACAGTGTTTACCGATGTATTGGAAAATTTTAAATGGCGCCCGAATCCATTTTTTTATACGGTAAGTTTGGGAAAAGGAGTTAATAAAACAAAAAAAACAAAAAAACATGCAAAATTCTATTAAAAAACCTACCGAATATATGTCAGCCTATGTCACGGGAATATATATTGAGTTTTTAACCGTATTTTGTCTAGTTTTTTGTTTACAGACCCAAATGTTACGCGTTTGAGTAATTATTTAACAGAAAGATTTGCTTTTTGCTTTTTTTTTTTACTTTAACGTTTCAAGCCTGCATTTCTTCTTCACTAAAATTTACGAATGAGTGACGTATTTTGCTCGATAATTTTACATCAACAAAGATATCATGACCACAGAAGATATACTACATTATCCCGGAAAAAAGACCGATATAAGGTCTAGGAGGACGCTATCATGGCGAACGAACATATAAACACTACCCCCCTCAAAGAGACGATGTCTCAAGACAACATAACATATATTACATTATCCTCATAGATTGAACAGTGTAAGATAACATCTTAGTCAGAAATAGTATTATAAACTTAATTAAAAATTAATAGGTAATACAATGGTACAATTAATAAAAAATAATATAGTTTAGGCTTCTAATAGAGATATACCCACTGCCCATTAGTAATAGAAGTAAAATGCACATTAAGAAAATAGAAATAACTCCAGACAAGGTATGAAACCGTTTGATCCTAAGGAGCTGATAAGAACGAAAAATGGTTATCGTAAACACAGGCAATAGAACAAAGGTATAGGTGGGAGGGAAACAGTCAGCAGGAAGAGAGTTCCACACGCCTGCAGTTCTTGGAAAGAAGCTACTGAAATAAGTGGCCGTATTACAATGAGGTATCAAAATCGCGAATTGATAAAGAAGAACTGGTATTATTTTGATTAATCGAACAATTATTCTCATCTTGGGTGTTATTGGTACAACGTTTCGGTCGCTGCATCCCGCGACCTTTTTCGGGTGTTGAATACTTGTTTCCTTTTCTCTACTAACGAAAAGAGGGGTTAGCTCTGCATTGCAAGAATTGAAATCGTTGGTTTGAGGGTGGGTCCGTAGATCATAAAGAAAGTTCAATATTCAGGGGGTCACTAAGATATTTTTTAAGGATTTCCTAGGAATCAATTTTTCGGGATATCTATGCTAATTGTTAATATTAGCGGAAAAATGGTTTTAGAAACAGAGGATCGATACCCACGCGTATTTTCGTTTTTTTTTTTAAATAATACAAAAATTCACATATCATCTAAAAAAATTCAGAATTGCAAGAACTGGTATAGGTTCGGCGTACAGCACACAGATACTAAATCGCCATTTGTAATAGAAGTAAAAATAAAATAAAGTAGTCGATCATAGTAGAGGATGACCCAAAGATTCCCTTTAATGAGTAACTACAGTGAAGTGTAGGGAAGAGCACCAGAGGTTTTTCAGGATTGCTCAATGTACCTAACTGGATAGGAATTAACTCTAATGCATGTCTTAGAGGTAGAAATGTATGGATGTTTAGTGATGACTGTTAGGCGGTCAGCATGTAAAGGTTAAGGGCTGGAAGTTTCTTCCTCAGAACCGCTAGACTATGGAATTCCATTCCAGGTCCCTGCTTCCCGAACTGTACTGAAATGCAGAAGTTCAAGTGTAACGTGAATCTACATCTTGCTGCCCAACTCCCTACATAGTCCTCCAGTAGCTGTTGACCCTGATAGTAGCCCCTACACCTAAGTAGCAATGTGCCTTGTTAGGGGTGAAAATATTAAAAAAAAACCAAAAAAAAAATTACCATTGATTCTTCTATAACGCTGATTAGTGAAGAGGAAATCAAGTACGGATTTGGTATTACGCAATCAAGAATTGAACCTTGGTCACTGCATAGTCGGGCGCATTTCGAACGATACTACCAAATGCCACTAATAGAAGTAAAATAGTACAGTTAATAGAAATAATGCTCCTTGTACATCTATGTTACCGCGCTATTTTTGCAATGGTATTTTCGAGTTAAATTCAATATATACGATATTTTTTCTTATTAAAATGTTAAGTGAATATACAGGATAGCTATAAAACACCATCACCACTCATGTTAATTTTTTCGTTTTACGGTATATCAACCCTTTTCAGATCATTTAATCCCGAATCCAGTGATTTTGAAGAAAAACTTTTTAATAGAATATACTTTTTTTTTTCAAGTCGGTTTCTATTTAACCCATAGTTGGGACCCTAACAGGTACTACCACTCCGAGTCAGAGTGGACCTGGGAGCAATGGCAATAAAACGGTGGCCCCACACTCCCCAAAGCCCTCAAGCTGGGGCCTCACCATCGGATATAGTTTAAGGTCATATCCAGGACTCTCATGTTAAGAATGGCTTTCTAAATAATAACATTAAGATAAGATAGATGCATAAGTACTAAAGTAATATCAGTGTTTCGGCTTCAAACGGACAGATACAACATCTCCATTAGTAACAGAATGAAAACAATACAATAGTAGTGATAGTATAGTTCTGACAGACAACCACCAACTGTATATTAGTATTATAATCGGACTTATCTTATTTAAGATGTGTCTTTTCAAATTGCGCGTTTAACGACGAAAATACTAAATCTAACTGAAACGAACAGGTCGCCGCCCGACAGACTGATCTGGTCAGAAAAGAGCAAGGTCCATTTTAAAGAAATCCATTTTAAATTTAATTCTCGAACAAACGACATCAAACAATGGAAGAAAAACAAACAAAACAAAAATAAAAACAAAACAAAAATAAAAACAAACAAAACAAAAATAAAATGGCGGCGATGATTCAAGTGATCACGCGTGCTTAGAAACAAAATGCGGGTAACGGTATTTGAATTGGACCGAAGAGTCAAGCATAAATCTAAAATAAAGTAGTAGTAGTAGTAGTAGTAATAATATTAATAATGATAATAATAGTAATAGTAATAGTAGTAATAATAATAATAATAATAATAATAGTAATAATAGTAATAATAGTAGAAGTAGTAGTAATAATAATAATAATAATAGTAATAATAATAATAGTAGTAGAAATAATAATAATAATAATAATAATAATAGTAATAATAGTAATAATAGTAGAAGTAGTAGTAATAATAATAATAATAATAATAATAATAGTAATAATAATAATAGTAGTAGAAATAATAATAATAATAATAATAATAATAATAATAATAATAATAATAATAATAATAATAATAATAATAATAATATTGAATTGTGCTGTAAATGTGACACTGTTTTTATTTGGTGATGCCTCATCAGAGAAGACCTACTTTCAGGGATTATAATCAACTGCATGTAAAAAAAAAGAGGAAAATTCTTACTTCGAATATTTAGATATAATCACGAAATGACAACATGTCAGTCAGATTTAATGTCAGAGTCAGAACCGTATAAAGAGAAGTGGGTCGGAGCGAACATGCTACTTTCGCGATATTTCTAAAATAAGGTTTTTATTTCTATCATAGCGAGTCTATCCGTTCTTTATCGTTATTTTCATGTCAGATGCTCAACCCCTTCTTAGGAATCATTCACAACAACCACTCGTCTAGCCAAAACGACTGTCAACAATTTTCTATACTATCTATCTGTGCCTAAAACTAAACACAATTCCATTAAAAACGTTTCCTTCCTAGAGCTGCGTCTGTGGAAATCTATACCGCGAGATTGCTTTCCAGATGACTACAATATGGTCGTTTTCAAGTCTAATGTAAATAAGTACTTGTTGAGCTCTTAAGTAATCAAATTCACACAGGGTAGTATCTGTTTTGATGCTACACTTTACCTTTTCTGTCCTCGGTCAGTGTAGGAGAAATCCTCCATGACTAAGACAATTTTAATTTTTGTTCCTATCGAGAATGCCTCTTTTTGGGGAGCTGGATATTCTACACGATAAAAACCGACCTTGTGGGGAGGCAAGTAAATAGGAACAAGTAAAAATACTTTTAAAAATATTAGGGAGGTGTAGTCTCTTTTAAAAACAATGTCTCCTTCAAGAACGGTAATAAAATGTGTTTTCAATCGATATTTATTCAATAATGGACCAGTTTTCCGTGGACGAGTTTTCCACGGGCCATTTTTCCGTGGACGAGTTTTCCGTGAACGAGTCTTTTTAACTTCTATATTATCTATACTATTAATAAAATTGTAAGTGTTTATTTATTTATTTATTTATGTGTGTGTATATATACCTATTAAACTTTCGAACGGATGCACCGAATTAAAAAATTATTTTTTTCCCTGAAAGATGTGAGTCCCTAGATTGTTCTTATCTATATATGGTTCCTAACAAACAATGCCGAGTCACCCGGAAAGCCTGAAATAAGGGTTTTCTGTCCGTTTCGTGCAATTGTCAAAAAAGTTACCTGCCCATGTCAACGGAATTTAGCACTGTCTGTATACAGTCGCGGTAACATTTTTCGGCATACGGGTAGGACTTGTAGTGGACTGGTGGATATATTATACATATCCCCCAGTTGTACAAAATAGGAAAAATGAATTGCATTGAAGAAGGAACGGACAACGCGTTTATTTGAAGTAAACGAACTAGAATTTATTTCGTGAAGAAACACATGAAAGAAAAAGGTTATCGCACGCGTTTTGTTGGGCGTGCGTCTCTCGCTGTTTACTGGTGAGAAGAAAAGTCTATTGTCTTAGAGAGAGAAAGAGAGAAAGTCAATCCAGTTTGGTGTGCGTCTCTCGCTATTAGCTGGTGAGAAGGAAAGTCTATTGTAGTATATATATAGCGAGAAAATGAGAAAAAGTCAATCCAGGCCATGGAGATAGAAAACGTGTAAGGTGTATGTACTGTCTGTTAACTCTTCCCCCACACATACAGTAGCAGGGGACGTGACGTGCGCGGGCGCGCGCCTGCTGAAACGGCGGCGGCTGGTCCGTAGAACCTCTCAGCTCGGAAGGCGAGTTGGAAAGGGTAGGAAACAGCTTGTCTCTTGCTTTTATAGTTGTTTCCGGTGGTCTTTTGCGCACGTGTGGATTTCCTTTGAAGTGACGTTGTCCATGTGTGCATACGTGTGCGCGTATGTGAGTACATGTGGGCACGTTAGCGTGTGTGTGTGTACACGTGAATGTGAGTGTATATACGCGAACGTGATAATATGTACGTATGTAGACGTGCGCGCGTATGTTTGTGTGCGCGTATGTATATGACAAGTAATATAGCTTGAGATGTGAACGCGTGTTTTTGTGTGACACTAGAAAAGGCCCCCACAGACTTGTGGCGCAATGGATAACGACTACGGATCAGAAGATTCCAGGTTCGTATCCTGGCAAGTTCGCAATAATTTTAATCATCATTTTATCCAACATTTACTCAGTATCCTTAGGGTATTTTTTGTTTTTTCAGTAATTTTGTTTTGTGCATATGGAAATTTCCCATACTCCGAGTTCACAAGGTATGCGTTGATAGTAAGACGATGTTGAGTGTACTTGATGTTGAGTGTACTCGATTTTGTTTGACTCGGCGTTGTGTGCGCCGACGCGGCACAGCCGCTAGTATCTAATATATAGTACTGATTTCAAAAGTAAAAAAAAAAATGACTTGGATGTCATCAACTAGAATCGAAACCGAAACATTTAGTGCACTAGCCGCGTTCACTACCGTGTGAGCTAATGCGACAGACAGCTAAGAGAGGTTTAAATTTAAACCACTTGTAGTATGATTAGCTTACACATGCGCAAACTAAAAAAATATATCGGCAAGTTGAAATGAACCTTTTGCATTGCAACTTGTCGACTTCTGTACGCGTTATTCATCTACCAAAAGACTCGATATAATCCATCCCTGGTGTATGATTACTATTGCCTAGTAGTTTAAGAGTTTATCGGTTAAATATTTACAGACAGACACACATTTACTGTATAATTTATATAGATTGCCTATTTTTTTTCTACCTCGCCAAGAATTGCCCAATTTTCCGTTGTCAATTTTCAGGGCAAATTACAGGCCCTACAACAATGTTGAAGTGTTGGATTTAGGGAGAAGTATAAAGTCTAGGACTGTCTTGGAATCTACAACTAGTAAATAAATATAGCAGGGGGGAGGGAATAGATTTCCAAAGATCTTAGTCGCGTTGAAAATACCCGGATTAAATCAGATTGCATTCCAATAAAATTCAAGTTTCAAAATTGTCCATAATTATCTTAGAGTGCCGACGACAATAAACCGATTATCATAACGGTCATAGCTTTTACAGCGTGCGCGAATGACAATGCGTGGAGCATCATAGTCAAGCTGGTGGCGGCGATGGGGAAAGTGTAAATTGATAAGATGTCTGTCACTCCATTTCGTGAAGGCCAATAAAAACAATTCTCTTTCGAGTTGTACGAACTGACGAATCTCGGCGCCGAGTGACGGCGCGCCTGTTTATGCCCTTCGCGGTCATAATTCTGGCCATAATTCTTCGCGTGCTTAATGGCATAATTGACTCTTAAACTATAAAGTTTCAAAGCGGAGACCAGACAATGGCGCCTCTTCAAATTCCTGGCAATCTTGGACTTTCTCCAAGACAATGCTGTGTGACTGATAAAGAAATCTTTGCTTTAATCAGAACATCTAAATGTCTTGGCTCAACGCCCATTTCATTTTGAATCGCATTTCGTTTTTCGTTTTCTATTTGTTATTGCGCCCCCCTCTTGATTACTCTCTTTTCCTTGCGTTTCTTTTCTGACGCACTTTTAACTGCTCTTCCTTCCACTCTCGCCCTTTATCTATCTATCTATCTATCTATCTATCTATCTATCAGTGTTTGAAACGTATTAATTTTTAAACATACTGTTGAAGATGATTATATACATTTCATATCTTTATACCAATGAAATTATACCAATAAGAACAGTTCTTTTAACAACTCTTCCTCCCCCTTTCCCTATCGCCCTTTATGTATGTATGTATGTTTGTATGTATGTATTGTGGTCAGGTCATGTCATATGCTACTGGTACCATGTAACCCAGTACTACCTGCCTCATGCCGGGTCACCGGCGACTAAACTGGTTCCCCCACCAGATTTGTTCGGTAAGGAGGGCGGCTAGTCTCACTGAAGGATTAAAAACAAGACTTTTCAAAAGGTGAATGAACCCTTTTCCTTGGTCAACGGCCAACTAGCACCGTGTATATTTGTGTGTATGTATATATGTGTTCGGGTGGAGAGACCTCCCGTAACCCGTGGTGAAGGCAACCTTTCTAGGAGAAGCAAATCTCTGATTAAAAAAAAACATAAAAGGGGAGACCAGTACCCGCATTAAGCTGGTCTGCAGTTTAATTTGTTGCTGGCTATCTTGCTCTTGCTTGTTGCTGGATCTCAGCATTTTGAATCGAGAGAGAGACTTAGCTGTTGTACAAAGCTAAGACTCTGTAACATCATCTTTGTATAGATATTTCCTCTGGCATTTGGGCTCATGGATTTTTAAGTGTCTGAGGGAGTGGCACTCGTCTGACAAGACGTTGCAATTATTATGCATGTATGCATACGTTAAGCAACGTTGAGCCTGGCCAGTACCAAATGGGTGACCATTTGGGAAGTATCTCGGCATTGTTTCCAGTCGTCCTGAACCTCCACTTGCCACTGGTATTCTATAATGTCGACTCAGGAGAGATGTGGTTGGTTATTGCGCAACTCTTGGCACAAAAATTCACGCGCAAGCACCCTTAAAGTGGGTATCCATAGTTTGTAAAAACTGAAGGAAGCCTTTTTTTTAAAATCTATCTATCTATCTATCTATCTCAGTGTTTTAAAAATTGCTAATTTTTAAATATACTATTAAAGTTAGTTATTTTTGTTTCGTGTCTTTATATACAAATGCAATTTTACAAATAAGAACGGGTTTTTTAGAGCTGTTAAAGTTAGAACAGAAGACTACCATGTCTTTCGACTCGTGAGGCAGTCAGAGTATACCATCGTGTTTGATCCACAGCCTCACTCCAGCTTCTTCCCCGTTGCAATCTAATCTCTTTCGATTGTCTGTTTCATGTTCATTTTTTTTTGTCTTTCTCTTCATCCTTTTTCATAAGAAACCCATTGGAACACTTAGTTGACAATTCTCTCTGGGGTTAATCTTAGGGTATGTCCGAATTAGTCGAGACTTCATTTGTAAATAATTAGCAATACTACGATTTTAAAAACGTGTATGTATGGATATAAACGTGATTGAGTATTTATCCAACACACATACACACACACACACACACACACACACACAGACATTTATCCCATAAGTATTCGCAATCACCCTCTCTCTCTCTTTTTCTCTTACGCGCGCGCGCACACACACACACACACACATACATTTATCCCAGAAGTATTCGCTATCCCCCCTCTCTCTCTTTCTCTTACGCACACACACACAGACACACACACATTTATCCCAGAAGTATTCGCAATTCCCCCTCTCTCTCTTACACACACACACATGTGTGTATGTCTATGTGTGTGTATGTGTGCGTGTGTATGTGTGTGCGTGTGTGCTGATACTAGCAGGGCGCACGGCATTGCCCGGTCGCAAAATACGCTTAAATATGATATTTTTTATTAATGCAGATTTCATATTTATTATTATACTTGCGGGGGTACCCGGTTTTACCCGGGTGTTTGTAGGTGGTTGTGTGTTGGGGGGGGGGTTTGATCAATAAAGAAAGAAAAGTTTTGTTAGGACGGTCGAGATCGAATATAAAAAAAACGGACAAAAAGAAAGAAAAAAAAAACAAAGAAAAAAAGTTGTTTGTAGGTGTGTGTGTGTGTGCGTGTGTGTGTGTGTGTGTGTGTGTGTGTGTGTGTGTGGGTGTGTGTGGGTGTGTCTGTGTGGAGTAGATCCAAACCCTATGTTAAACTTCAACTTATTAAAAATATGTTATTTAAGCATATTTTACGATCAGGCAACTGTATTTGGTTTTTATAATCATTATCGCCATAAGCGGTCTCTAGTTCTTTGTAACCTGGCTGACTGAAACATCCTCACGAATGTCTAGTAACATATAAATGCTTATGTAAAACAAATATAAAAGTATATCTTAGCTTTGTTATTGAAAACTCTTGTATGAACCCCATAAAAATTAATTTATTGTTTCACATCTGGAATAATTTGCTAATTTCTTTTTTTTTTTTCGTTTTCTCTGATGAGAAGAATAGCAAGACTAGCATTCTTTGAAACTCCGTGGAATCAGGATTTTTGAAAATTGTCTTTGGAGTATTCTGTCGAATAATAAATTTAATTATAAATTTTAATTTACAGTTTCAAATTCTTTTCTTTCCCTTATATATATATATATATATATATATATATATATATATATATATATATATATATATATATGACTACTGCATTTAATCACATAAATTAGTATACGAACATATAATTTTATACGTAAATTTTCAGTATTTACGTCAACAGTGCTCAATACATAGGTAGAGCTAGGTAGTGAGTAATGAAAATATATATGGCCGTTAATATTCTGCGTTTCATTCTCGTGAGAATTCGTCAGGTTTAAGAAGCCCGAATTATATTATGAATATATATATATATATATATATATATATATATATATATATATATATATATATGAAATATCGTCGGATTTAATCCAGCTCAACAATCACACACACACACACACACACATATATATATATATATAAATATATATATATATATATAAATTTGTTTTTTGTGTGTATTGATATTCATATAAGACTCCTTTTTTCTATTTATTTATCTAAAAAGAAAATACAACTTTGTTAGATACGGCCACAGAATTGTATTTATCTCCAAAAACATTTAGCTCATTTGCATATTCTATTAGACATTTATTTTAATTTTAATTAATTCACTGTTAGTTTTTACGGTTTTCTTATGAGATAATCATCTTTAGTCAACTATTACGTGTAATAATATTCAGACAGATATTCTACTTGCTTAATATTTGTGTAAAAAGCTTATAGTAAAAACTCTGTATATATTTATGTATGCGTATGTAATTTTTGTTTAAAAAATTTGTATTCCAGTTTTTGGTCTACAGACATGCAACTTCATATATAGGATATGCGAATCCATGCGAAACTCTGTTTTCGGATTTTAGCCGCGGAAAATCGGTGCAAAACTGTGAAAATAAAGAAATGGATTGTCCCAGGTGAAGGTCGAAAGACGACATTACGAATATGCTTGCGTGTCGTAATAGCTATTAATTCATGTCTTAATTTTTAGCCTTGCAGTAAACATGTCTTCATAGTGCAATCAACGTCAGAGGAAAAAATAAATCGTAAGCTAAACGTTTTGGTTTCGATTCTCCGTATTTGCGTGCGAGTCATTCTGTTTAAAAACTCTTAAATCATTACTATATAGTAGGTCTAATAAAAATCAATCGCGGGGAACGTGGAGTCTGCATAAACGGATTTTAATTTAATATCTTAACAAATTGAGTTAAGCGGCTTCGTTGCTGGGTTCGAGTCACCCTTCCGGCACGAATTTTCTCTCCTACACAGATGATTGCGTAGGCATGAAAACATGGTGTCTGCAAGTATAAACAAATAATTATTATTCAATTATATATATATATATATATATATATATATATATATATATATATATATATATATATATATATATGAAATGGATTTAAATTTGGATTTGATTCCTTCTAAAAGATTATTTTTGCCTTTCGGATGACCTTTGAAAGAGTCTTCATGCAAGCTGTAATTAATATATATATATATATATATATATATATATATATATATATATATATATTTGAGAGGCACCTCTATGGGATTAATGGACTATCTCATGACGTCACTTCCGTTGGTGACGTGACTTCCTGTATTGAGTACCGGTGCCCGGCAGTCTGAGATTGTTACGCGCCGAAGCAGGTCGTGTGCAAACGCCCACAGTTGAGGAATGGTACTCTTAACCTGTCTTTGCCTGTAATATATGTGAATACATGTTTCGTTCCTAAAAATCCTGTGTTCCTTCGTTCTTATTATCATTTAACCCCATAACAACTGGTGACAATGATTCGACTTTCACACGGGTTAACTCCACAAAAAAGGAAAAAGAATGAAATTCCAATTGACTTCAAAAAATTTACAAGCGAAGAAGTCGACTGGCAATTATGTCCTAAAAACACACACAAAAAAACAAAACAAAAGAAAGTAAAACGAACACATGGCAAAGTTATCGACGAAATTGTAAGTAACCTTTGTGTCTCTATATTTAAATTGCAAAGAACCGGGCTAAACGCATTTCTGTAATGCTTAAAAATTAATCTGGTTGCTTGTTGAAAGAAGAAAAAAAAAAGAGAACAAATGTTGACCCAATTTTCACCGCGAGAATAATTCTATCGTAAAATGTCGACTGGGTACGCTTATGCAAATTTGAACATTTTTAAATGAAGTGAAAAGTTGTTTTTTTACTTTGTTTTTGCTGTTATTTTATGCAATGTTTTAACCAGAGAGAAATATTTCTTTTTTTCCCTTTTCGTGTTACTTGAACTAAATAAAATACGTTTTTTCATTGAGTGGAATTTTATGAAACATTCTATTTTTAACTGTCGGTCCTAAAGTGAAAAACTTTTTTTTTCTGCCGCGTGGGAACAACCCCCTCCCACACACGTAAAGAAAAAAAACAGCCATTTTTGTTAACTTCCAGACAATTCCACAAGTATTTGATTCTTTTTCAACTGTGGTGTATCGCAGTATATTTTTTTGTTTTTGTTTCGCAAGTAAATCTTTTTTATCCACCCTCATATTGGGTTATCGCTAAGGTTTTTATCAATAAGTAAGGGCTACATTGCTCCTTCCTTATACGCACCCAAAGAAAGGACATTTTCTTTTTTCTTTTTTTTATTACTTTATCTCTCTTCTCCAGTCAAAAACGTAAATATTTTTTTCGTGCGTTTAGAAAAGCCATTAAAAGATGGAGGGCATTAAAGCAGTATTAATACAGCTAATCAAAGCTCAGATGGACCAGCAGCAGAAAGCTGAGGAAAATTTAAAAGAACGTAATAAACAGCTCCAGTTACAATTTCAAGAAAGGCAACAAGCTTTGGAGGAGTGAATGTTACTTCCACAGCAGAGACAAGAAGAGCTATTGTTAAAAATATTCGATAGAACGGAACACAGGGACGACAGTTTTTTCCCCCAAAGTACAATATGGAACGCTATAGAAACGTTCAACTACCAACCGGAATTGGAGGGGACGTTTGATGCTTTCTATCGGAGATATGAGGACCTATTCACCGTGGATTGTCAAGAGTGCAACAACGCTAAGAATGTTCGCCTACTTTTGAGGAAATTAGGGTCCACAGAACATAGCAAGTTTGTGGATTATATTCTCCCCAGGAAGACGAGTGAATTGGAATTTTCTGAAGCGGTCAAACTTTTATCCGAACTGTTCAGACCGAATTCTACGCTCTTTCATAGAAGATGGAAGTGCTTGAAGCTGCAAAAAGGGACGACGACGATTACCTAACCTTCGCGTCCGTGGTAAATAAACACTGCGATGATTTCCGGATATCTGACTTATCGGCAGCTGACTTCAAGTGTTTAGTTTTTGCGCGGGTCTAGTATCATCCAAAAATGCTCAGATTAGACAACGACTTGAGAGAAACAGCGTCTCACCCTCCAGAAGTTGGCTGAGGATTGTCAACGGGTAGTCTGTGTAAGGAACAACTCGAGACACGTCGAGGAGTCAGCCGCAACATTCATTAGAAGGACGACGTTCAGACCGGAAAAATACTCACCCCGAAAAAGCAAAGCTGGAAGTAAGAAAACTCAGGCTACACCTAGTAAGTACAACCCAGTCACAAGACCCATATCCCCTACAAGCCCGTGCTATCGCTGCAGTGGGAAACATTGGTCGAGTCAATGTGTTTACAAACATAAGTACTGCAACGAATGTGGCAGGAAGGGTCACAAAGCGATCCAGTGCAGGAAGAACAAGGTCAAGAACAGCGTCCGACCGACAAGATTCGACTTGGATTCGGATAAGAAACGGCGCTAATATGTCACAGTTAACATCGCAAATAAAACTGCGCATCTACAATTGGATTCCAGATCAGACCTGTCCATCATTAACCTTAAGACGTGGAAAAAGCTAAGGAAACCAACCATGCGGAAGACGAACAAATCAGCTCGAGCTGTGACAGGCGATAAAGTGGAATTTGAGGGAGAGCTTACATTCCCGGTGACCTTAAATGATGTTACTTAAAAAGTGAAAGTGTAAGCACATAGGACATCCGAAAGCCTGTTCGGTACTGACTGGATGGAACGATTCGAATTGTGGGCCCAACCTATGAATACATTCTGTCATAGGGTAGAAGACTCGTCTACGGAGGAGCAACAACTGAAGGACAGGTTAAAAGCGGAATTTCCAGAAGTATTCTCACCTGGACAAGGAAAATGTACAAAGGCTATAACAAGATTCGAACTAAAAGAAAACACTCTACACGTTTTCAAGAAGAAACGTAACGTCTCATTCGCAACAACAGAGAAATCGAAAAAGAAAGCTTCAACGGAATCTGCCAATGGAAACAAAGAAACTGAAACTGCAAAGCTGGAAGCTAAAGAAACCCGCGCAAAAAAATTCCCCAAGCCAAAGCAACACGTTCTACACGTGTATAGGATTACACCAAACCCGAACACACCAACAGCAGTCTCACCTGCAGAAACGATGTTTGCGTATAAAGTAAGATCCGTTTTTGACAAACTCTTACCCAAACAGTCAAGGCCATTAGTGACCACTTATGTACCCAGTAAACTTTTCATACCAGGTGAAAGAGTGTTTTTGAAAAGCTATAAAAACAACACATCATTCTGGGAGGTGGGTACAATTACAAAGAGAGTCGGTGACATTGTATATATCATCCAAGGACCAACATATACCCACAAACGTCACCAGAACCAACTAAGATGTCGATCAATTGAGACCAGCGACAGTCCACCATTGGAAGATGAGCCGATAGACACTGTCTTCGAAACTTTTGATCTTGAACCTCCTCAACCAACAGCTGAACTACGGCGATCGTTCCGTAAGAGAAAGGTTACCGAGCCATTGATGGTAAACCCTAAAAGGAAGAGATACGAACAAAAACCTTGGGAGGTGGGTGTTGGAGACGCCCCTCCATGGGATTAATGGACTATCTCATGACGTTACTTCCGTTGGTGGCGTAACTTTCGGTATCGAGTACCGGTGCCCGACAGTCTGAGATTGGTACGCGACGAAGCAGGTCGTGTGCAAACGCCCACAGTTGAGGAATGGTACTCTTAACCTGTATTTGCCTGTAATATATGTGAATACATGTTTCGTTCCTAAAAATCCTGTGTTCCTTCGTTCTTATTACCATTTAGCCCCAAAACACACACACACACACACACACACACACATATATATATATAAACATTCATACGTGTTTTAGCACACGAGACTTGTGTTGAAAATTTTATTTTGATATAAGCTTCAGCTGGTTAATTTTTTACTCCATTTATTTAAGAACTTGAAGAACTTCCTATATGAATAACTATATTGGAAATACAAACAATTACATTCGCATTGAATTTCCGCACAGTCGATTTGTAGAGTAGAGTTGCCTCTGGATGATTCCTCCACTTCGTTTAACACACCGAGACATATTTAAGAGATTAGCACAGAAAATAAATTAAGAAACCACTTCGTAACTTTTCACGCGCCTAACATTTTCTGGGGAGATAAAGAGGAGACGAATGATGGAACGAAAAAAAAAACCAAAAAAAAAACTAAATTACAAAAAAAAAAAAATGCCACGAATTGTTGGGAAGAAAAAAAATTGAACGAAGCAATTTTCTTTTTTAGTTCGTATTCTCAATTTCGCTGTAGAACTTACCATTGACCTATGCAAAGGATACTCTTTTTATTTTTATTTTATCATTCGTTTATTTCCGAAAAAAAAAAGATCTTTTCAAATTATTTAAATTTTTTCCCGCGGGATCGTCTTCTGCTCAACTGATATAATTCGTGACATTTTAAGTTACAATTATATGCATAAACATCACTACACAGACACACACACACGCACACACGCGCACATACACGCACACACACGCGCACATACACACACGCATATATAGATATATATATACACACACAAATATATATATGTATATATATATTATTTAATTGTAGCTGGGATGAATCAGGCATTCATGCACAATCTCATACATTCTAACCAAGAGATCTTTTTAAGATTCCTTTCAGGGTAATGGTGTGTATCTTTCTTGCAATTGGTTTACAAATTAAATTTGGCAGTTTTTTAGAGTATATATATATATATATATATATATATATATATATATATATATTATACACCAGCTTAAAGGTGTTCAAGAGTGATACCTAATGAATTTAATAACGTTATTAAGATTGCTCAATAAAAGAAAATAAAGATATAGTTTTATTGATATAAGCAAGTGTACATGGTCGCGACACTGGACATGCTAATGTTTCGGACATATGGTCGCTTAAAACCAGAAGTCCTCGTCAGGCGACTATACAAACGATTGCTTTCAATAGAAGAAACCGGCCTTGACTTGAGTTTGGTTTGTTCTGTGGGAAGCTATAATTTATAAAGTTGCTTGAAAAGGACTTCTGGTTTTAACCGACCATTTGTCCGAAACATTAGCATGTTCAGTGTCGCGACCATTTGTTCATATTGATATAAATATATATTGTGTTTCTTTTATTTAAGTTGTAAAACCTGAGGTCTACTGTCTGCCCTGTCTTATGGGAGCAGCTTTACCGATAAAGATTAGCAATTGAACAAAAAGTTACGTTTCTTTTGTATAGGGTCTTCATTATTATAAACAATTTATCTGAGTTTTTCTGGGAAGTTCATACGTCACAATCGACAGGAGGGCCCATTATATATACTATATAATTATGCAAACTGTTTCGTATTGGGCTCTTTTAGTAATAGTACAGTCAGATTCCTTTCGAAACTCGGGTCCCACACTGACATCAAACGGTGCTTATCCATGAGATTCTTTATTTGACCAATCAACTCTGGTGTTCTGACTTCCTACTTCTCTCACACCTCTTATCCTCGCTCACAGCTTCCCTGCCTTATGCCACTTAAAAACATAATTTTATTGCATATCGTCCTTCTAAAGTTTCCTCACGTCCATATTGCATTGTTGAAATTCACCTGATGTGACAATCAGAATTTAGTAGGTGTATTACAATTACTGCCGTAGCTGGTTATTTGAACCTGAAATCATAAAATTGGTCAGACATCTCTTAAGATGCATAGCAATAACATACTGAATTTTCAAGTGTCACTGACAATTTTAAATGCCTGTACAAAAAGTCTGCAAACTTATTGAAGGCACCTTGTATATAATGATCTCGCCCTTTTTCCTCTACCTTCTGTAATGGCAGGCAGTTAATCGACCAATTCATACGTACATCTTTCCACTCAGCACAACTAACACATTGAACAGCATGTTTCAGGAAAAACATTCTGCGTCGTTGCTTCATGCAGAACATGATCACATTATTTCAACTCTCTCAAAATCTTTTTTTCAAAAAGTAGCATAAACTTTTCTCCTTATAATTTACGTACTCCCACCCAACCTGTTTACACCAGATTAGAATTTTACATAGATTGTACAATTTTAGAGCACAGCCAAAGTCCATAGTAATAATATAATTGCATTATGATGTGAGAACTACGGATATCTCCTGCAGTAACGAACAGAAATTAAGAAACATTCCGTTATTTTAGTATATAATAAAATATCAAATTCATAATGATTTCGGTCGTTTTTCTTTTAAATTCATGTTATTTACAAAATAATTTACCGATTTAACAAGACAACGAGTGATGTTCAATAAATAATGTCTCTGACTCACTTCTCGTCCTTTGGTATAGCTGACATTTTGCATGAGCAATTATGTTTTTTTATATCTATGGACAGATTACAGCTCTGAATAATTTGTGGTTTCTGATTTGTAAGTGTTTGAAATGGTTCGAGTTTTGTATGTAAAATGATGCACCCCACAGGAAAGTCTTGATGAAAGGAACGAAAATATATGCTAACGATTTTCCATAATATAGCCTTGTAACACGCCAGCATCATAAATTCAAACATGTCCGAAAATCTGTGGAAAAACTCCCTGGCCTGCCTGCCGCCTCTGTCATTAATAAGGAATCTATCCTTCAAGTTGAGGCTGCCATTTTGGAAGATCGACTCGTGACTAGTCGTCAAATAGCCCAAGAGAAAAAGATTAGTGCAGGATATGTGCAAACTATCATTATTGACCATTTGCATACGCATAAGATATCTGCTAGATGGATTGCCGGAGTGCTAACACTTTTCTGTGTCGAGTGCGCGAGGGTGAATTTGGAGATGTGCCAAAGGGATGAGGCAAAACTTAAAAAAAAAAAAAAAAAAAAAACTAACAAAAAAAAAAAACGAATGAAACCTGAGCCTATCACTATGATCAGGAGACTAAAGTCTTGTCAATGCAGTGGGAGCACTTGGATCACCAACTCCGAAGAAAGCAAAGGTGCAGTTCCCAGCTGGCAATATTATGCTCACATATTTCAGGGAGTAAGAGAGTGTAGTCATGACAGATTTCATGGGAAAATGTGACGCAATTATTTTGCTACACTTTTATGTAAATTAAGAGATACTATCTCTATGTATGTTAAAAAAATAAAAATAAAAAATAAAAATAAAAATAAATTAAACAAAGGAATACAATATCAAAACTGAGAACTTTACCAGTTTCGTTAGGATTGGCGAAGTCTTCTGATGAAGTAAAACAAAGCCGGTAAAGCTCTCGTTATTGATGATTTATTCCAGTGTTTAATTAGTTTTTCCATGTGTCCATTTTAACACACACTGTCTTAAACGTATTTTTTATGTTATACTGTGTATTTTACCCCCCCTCTCTCTCTCTCTCTCTCACACACACACACACACACACACACACACACACACACACACACACACACACACATATATATATATATATATATATATATATATATATATATATATATAACATAAGCGATGAAAACAATCTGGCGAAAAAAAGATTTCCCTCTGAATATATCATCAGTTATGGCATTCGGGGTAAAGAAAATAAATAACACCTATGATAACATTTATTTATTTGTTATAATTTATGCACCTTCCTGTCTTTCTCTCCATATATCTCTCTTTACACACACACACGCAAACAAGCGCACACACACACACACATTATATATATATATATATATATATATATATATATATATATATATATGGCGGAGTGCAAAAGTATGTATACAAACTCATGATTTTGCGCAAAACTATCCGCAAAAATAATACGCTTTTTTGCACACACACGCACATATTTATATAGAGAGAGGGATGCAAAAATACACATACTAATTCAGTGTTTTGAATAAAATAACCCCCAAAATACACTCTTAAACACTCACACACTTATCCGTACACCCAAATACAAACACACATGTACAAAGGGGTGTACAAATATACATACGCACCTAGTGTTCTGCAGAAAACTAACCATAAAAATAATACAGTACACCGTTACACACAGGCCCTCATATATATATATATATATATATATATATATATATATATGTATATATATACATATATATATATACATATTTGTATTGAGAGAGAGAGAGAGAGAGAGAGAAAGAGAACGAGAAAGAGAGAGGTAGAAAGAGAAAGAAAGTAATATCATTAACATTTACAATATATATTGTTAAAAAATAAGTTATACAAATTATAACAATATCCTTATTCCATAGTGTCTCAAAAATTTGTAATTTCAATTTTAAAAAATAAAACGACGGACTGCTGTAAAATTAAACGACGGACTTACAATTCCATACTTTTATTTTGTAAATTATTTTTATCTGATAAAAAAAGCCGAAATTTCGAAACTCCATGGAATAAGAAATAATCTTTTGTAATCTGTATTCCTTGTTTCTAAACAATAAATTTTGTAATTGTCAATTGCTTTATTTCGCATATATTGATAACTTATATTCAAATATAGAATGAAATCTGTAAATTTAATATTTTAAGATGAACACTTTTTTCTTTCTTTTTTTTTCAAATCATGGATATAAAATAATAAGTCCTAACTTTTTAATGGCAATTTAAATATTCGTATTACCAGTTTATATATATATATATATATATATATATATATATATATATATATATATATATATATATATATATAGACGTGTTTTAAATATTCTCTCCATTGCTTTTTCTGTGCACATTTGAACTTTTCTTTTAATGATTTAGAACTCATTCCATTTGTGATTTTTCCAAGGAATTCTGCCTTTTGGATCATTTTGGACCATTTGGAACTTACCTGTTGGATTGGAAATTTTTAATTCTACCGTGTTTGGATTTTACCATTCTTGGATTTTTTTACCCTTCACTGGACTATCCATTCATGTGAAATCTTTTTATCATTTTTCTTTTACCTCCTACTCCCCTTACTTCACTCTTTTTTTAACCAAGTAAGATCTGTGACTTACTTGTAGTTTCATAAATACTTTTACATGCAAAATCCGATCCCGCATTTTGCTAATTCCTACCATCTGATGAGAAGGAGAGTATTTCGTCGAAACTCCGCGGATTAAGGACTATCCACTTATCTTGTGCTTCCTTTTTAAAATTAAATATGTTTTTAACTCTTTTTCAATATGTCTTTTAACATTTTTATTAATCATTTGTTCATATATATATATATATATATATATATATATAGTTATTCACATACAGTACTGTTTCGCTGTATCACAGCTCATGAATGCGGCTAGATAAGCAACTACCTCAAGCAAGGATTGAAGCCCGCCCGCCCCAACGACAGTAAAGTATCCATTACGCTATTCGGCTGCTACTCCTCTTGTAGGAAAACGCTCCGGTCCACAACTCGCATGTCGCCAGATCGGAAATCCTACCCCATCCTCCCTACTCTCCTGACCTTGCACCTTCTGACTTTCACCTCTTCCCAGCCATGAAATTGTTTTTGAAAAGAAAGCGTTTCCCAGATGATGCAGCCCTGATTTCTGAAGTCACGTTGTGGTTGGAGGACCAACCGGAGGTGTTCTACAAAACGATCTGCAGAGCTGCATAAAACGATGGGAGAAATGCATAACTCTGGGTGGTTCCTATGTAGAGAAAGACTAATAACTGTGCCAAGTTTCGTTGCTCTACTGCTATGGGAAGTGGGGTAGGGGCATTACTTATTGCTCGCCCCGCGTATTAGTCCGTTTTCAGTATGAAAATGAAAATGCATACATTTTGGACATATTAATTAAATTGAGAACACGATTTTATTATATACTAGCAGGCGGCTCGGCATTGCCCGGTCGTAAAATACGTTTAAATATGATATTTTTTATTAATGCAGATTTCGTATTCATTCTTATATTATATTGGACCAAATATATAGTAATGATTTAAAAAGTTTAAAAAAAAATGACTCGTGCGCCACCACCGAGAATTGAAACCAAAACGTTTAGCTTTCGATTTACTTTTTCCTTCCATGTTAATGACTTTACTATGATAACATGTTTACTGCAAAGCTAGAAATTAAAACATGGACCAATAGCTATTACGTTACGCATGTATATGCGTTTGACCATCACCTGGCAAATTTGATTTTTAAATATTTTCGCACTTTTGCCCCGATTTTCCCCGGCTAAAACCTCCAAATATTAAGTTTTGCGTGGGTTCGAATACACTATATATTTCATTTCTGTAGGTCAAAAACTGAGACACACGTTTGGTAGGCAATTTTTTAAACAAATATATATATATATACACACACACACATATATATATATATACACACACACAAATATATATGGAAAAAGGTTTGTGTTTACTATAACCTTTTTATGCAAATATTACGCAAGTATAAATCATGTAGAATATGTGCATGAATATATTTGCACGTAATAATTAACTAAAGATGATCATCCCATGACCAAAAATAAATAAATAAAGAATAGTGAATTAATTAAAATGAATGTTAAAAGAATATGCAAATTAGCTGGATCTTTTGCAGATGAATGCAATTTCACAACCCATTTTTTTTTACATGTTCACCACTTATCAAGGCCCAATGGCCACTCAGGGATAAGGGTTATTGTGTGTAGAGTAATCAAAGGGATAGTGTAGCAATAGTATTGGAGAATTGGTAAGGTGTCATTACTTAGGGGGGGGCGGTTCATCAGGAATTTGTTTGTGTTGGACTTGAAGACATCCAGGTTGAAGTCGGGAGGGAAACAGGCAAGCGGAACAGAGTTCCACAGGCGTGCAGTTCTAAGAAAGAAGCTTTGTTCATGGTATATACGTTTTCATTTAGGCACAGATAGGGAGTGGGGAAAATTATTGACGGTGGTTTCAGCTAGTCGGGTATTTTTTGAGAAAGATTGGCGAGGGGGGACCAGAGAATGGAGCTCAGACGAGCACCTGCCATGGAAATAACGATAGAACAATGACAGGCTCGCTACGTCTCTTCTGTGGAAAAGAGGTTGCAGGGTAGAGAAAAGGGCATCCCCCACCAAGCCACGGAGTCTATTTTGTACTCTGTCAAGACAGGATAGGCTGTTTTTAGCAGCCCCCGCCCAGATGTGGCAGCAGTACTCCATCTTTGGACGTACTTGGCTCTTATATAGATAGAGAATTGCATCATTAGTGAGATATCTTTTGGAGCGGTAGAAGGATCCCACCATTTTCCCAGCGACCTTGGCCACAGACTTGATGTATGTGTTCCATTTAAGATCAGGTGTAAAGATCAAACCCAGGAGCTTATCAAAGCCTGGGGTCTCCCTTAGACGAGAGCCATCCATTTCAATTGATGCCAGATGGGGATCAGAGCGTTTATGATGTAGAGATAGGAACTTGGTCTTAGATGCATTAAAGGTAACCATCCACCTCTTTCCCACCTGTACCACGCGCTCAAGATCAGAGGAGAGAGAATCAGAGAGAACATTATCATTTACGACCTTTCATGTGTTGCCATAGATGGTCGTGTCATCAGCATAGATGTTAACGAATGATTTAAGTATGTGTTTTGGGAGATCATTGATGTATATCAGGAAGAGAGTTGGGCCTAGGATGGACCCCTGAGGGACTCCAGCATTAATACTGTGGGCTTCTGATTTCTGCTCATCAACCACTACTCTTATGAGCATATCTGAGAGAAACAACTTAATGATAGAGAAAACATTTCCAGTTATACCGTAGCTGGAAATCTTGTGTAGTAGGCCTTCATGCCAAACCTTATCGAAGGCCTTTGATATGTCGAGAGCAATTGCTCTAGAAATGAAACCTTTATCGAGAGATTCGCTAATCCTATGAGATATAACCGTTAGCACATCTGCTGTAGATCTAGCAGAGCGGAAACCATATTGCGTGTCGCTAAGAAGGTTATTTCTGCTGAGGTGGTTGACTACTTCTCTATTTATTGTGGATTCCAGCAACTTACTCATGACACACAGGAGACTTATTGGTCTGTACTGAGAGGGGGATGACTTATCACCTGAATTCTTAAATACAGGGCATACTGATGAGGTATCCCAGGGTGTATGGGGGCAAGTTCTGGTTGTAATTTTTTAAACACTATAATTGGAATACCGTCGGGACCATTTGCTTTACTGGAGTACAAGATTCTTGATTAGCTTGGCGACCTCACGCACAGATATTTGTATGTTGCATAGCGTGTTGTCTGTTATAGGAGGGAATATGGGGAGTTGATGGCCTTCGTCACACAGGGTAGAATTTGCTGCAAAGTTTTTGGCAAATAGTTTGGCCTTGTCGGATGCTGTCGAGATGACCTCTGGTCCATTGATAATGGTTGGGATAGAACGCACGTTTCTGTTCAAGATCCTATTTGCTATTTGCCAGAACTGGTGGGAACCAAGCCGCTGCTCAGCTACTTTGGACTTAACGGATTGCGCATATAGTTCTCTTGCATTTTTATTACTCTTTCAGAGTGGTTGCAGGCGGTTCTGAAACCAGCTTTAGTTTCACTGAATCTATTATATATATATATATATATATAAATATATATATATATATATATATATATATATATATACAACAAAATTGTATTTTCTTTTTAAATAATTAGGAAAGAGGGGGTTTAATATGAATATAAACACACACACAAAACGAATTTATCGGTATGTAGCTGGATAATGATTGTACAGACTAGCAGATATACTCGGCGTTGCCTGGCATTTAACGTAAAATTAAATTCCTTAAAAACAAGTGAAAGATGCAAGTTCCCCCGTGAGTGCACAGTGAACGGGGCATTAAAAATGTCTAAGTTCAGCATTTGCCCCCCTCCCATTTAACCCCAAAAGTCCCCAGGGGACGTTAAAATCCTGGTGAAAATGAACAAACGGTACAGTTTTAGGCCTTAACATATGTAAATTTGAGTTCTGCACCATGCAAAAAAAGAAATGACTAAGTTCATCATTTGCCCCCCCAATTTAGCCCCAAATGTCCCCAAGGCCTTAACATGTTTAAATTTGAGTTCAGCACCATGCAAAACTGCTAAATAGACATACACAGAAAATTTTGGACAAATATGGTAAAATAGTCCCAAAAATGGAGTGTTTTTATTAGCCCTAAAAGAGCCTCTCGGATACACCCAAGAGTTATCGTGAAGTATAGACATATAAAATTATATAGAAATCAGTTAGTTATAACTTTTCAGAAAGTTTTATAAAAATCCAAGTCATATATACTTTTTTAATAAGCAAAAAAGTGTCAATGTTAGCAATTTAACCCTAACCTTAGGAGGGCAACCGGAGTTTTCCCGGAAAATTCGTTTTGTTACTTTTTTTACTCATATCATTTTTAATGTTTGTACAAAATTGAAACAGTTTATTTTTAGTATGATAAGCATAAGACCAACTTAACACGGCCCATTAAAAGTTTTTCCAAACCAACTTATTTTTAATATAATGAATTATGTTCCGTGAACCATTCACGCATGCGCATTTGTGGAACAGTTAGTAAATAGATAAAACTCCGACGACCCCCACGTACCAATTTGTTCAATCCCCCATCCCTAGCAGTCTATTTTTTTCGGATGAAAACGGATTAAAAACGTTTCCAGATGTCTAGATATGTTATATAGGAAATTTCAATTTATAGATAAAAAAAAATCTGTTGAGTATATAGGTTAAGAAGCATCTGCACTCGCACACTCGTTCTTACTTTTATAGATATACAGACAAGATTCAAGTAAGTACACCTGGGCGGTCCACAGAGATTTCTTTTTATTAATCTATATATCTTTAAAAGTGAACGTGTCTGTGTGTGTGTGTGTGTGTGTGTGTCTGTGTGTCTGTGTACATTTTCCTACGCAATAACTCGAAATCGAAATTTGATATACAGGGTACAGAGATTTGGGAAAGTCTTTGTGATCGATTTTCGGCCTGAGATTTGGCTGTTAAGGGGTCAAAGTTCAACGATTTGCCCTTTAAGAACTCTACCAAATTCCTCCGCCAATTTTTGGTCTAAACACTTGAAATTATAGATATAGGTTCCTTGGACATGAATCTAACTTACTAACTTGATTTGAGCCCCAAACAATAAATGTTAAGGGGTCATAATACGGGTCAAAGTTTAAAAAATTGACCGCTTTTTTTTTTTTGCTTAACATACACCTTCAAACATGCGAGCAACGCCGGGCTGAAATGCTAGTATATATATAGAGAGAGAGGGAGAGAGAGGAAGAGAGATAGATAGATAGATAGATAGATAGATAGATAGATATGTGTGTGTGTATTAGTCTAAATATTTCTCATTTAATGCACACTGAGATCTACCTCGTGACAAAAGTAACAGTTTTTTCTCAGTTGAGTAAGCAAAGCGTAATTTGGGTTCTCTGAGGTGAAATCAGTTATTTCGCAACGCTGAGTCGTATAGCACCAACCTCGTTGCACGAATCATTTAACAAAATGTAAAATCTAACTAGAATCAACTTCAAAGTGAACAAAAAAAAAAAGAAGATGAACAAAATGCAAAAAATACAAATGAATAGAAGAGAGAGAAAAACATTGAAGAATGGACTTTTTTTTATTCTATTACGATGAGATGTCTTTATCTACACCCGAGCAACGCCGGATTACATTGCCAACATGCGCATGAATTTTGCTCCATAGAACTAATCGATAGGAACTCAGGGTGAATCGCAAAAACGTGTATTTAGAAAATGAAATATATATATATATATATATATATATATATATATATATATATATATATATATATATATATATATCTCGATACAGGGTATATATATATATATATATATATATATATATATATATATATATATATATATATAAGCATATTTTATTGGACAGCAGGGAAAATTCCTATTTGTTTCTCTTGCGATCCGGTTTTTTTTTTCCATTAAGCGGGCCAATGTTCGAACGTTCTGTTCGAGTGTAGAAAGAAATTCGCCATAGTTGTGAACGTTTTCGATTTCCATGGGTTGTCTTCGGGCGAGTGATGAATTAAATAATTGCGTTTAGTGAATTTATTGAAAAAGTTGATTAACATCGTTAAAACCACTAAAGCGTACTCTCCCTCTCATCTTAAGCCTGCTTGATATGACGAATTTCTATATATAATAAAATTACACAATGTGCAATTGAATACTATGGTCGCATACTTAACTGTCTTATATATAAACTATGCTTACATACATTTAAACATTCAAATGTATGCGTATATATAAGTATTCAAATATAGAGCGATTTAAAGACAGAAACTCATAAACACACACATACACACGCCAACATAACGTATATTATATAGTATGTGTTTGTGCTGTATTGTATAGTATGTGTTTTTGGGATTGCATTATATGTGTTTGTATTTTATTGTATAATATTACACTGGCGTTTCAGTTTAAACTGCATTGCATATTATGTGGTTGTCTTGTTTTTTATAGTATAAGTTTGTGGTATTGAATAGTATGCATTTGTACTGTATAATATGATTTTGTAGCATTGCATACTATGTATTTGTGTAACATTGTGTAACATTGCATAGTGAGAGTTGTTATATTACATAGTATGTGTTTGTGTAGTATTGCATAGAATTGTTTGTATTGTATAGTGTGATTATGCTGCATTATATACTGAGTATTTGGGTGGTAGCATATAGTTTGTTCTTTTCTAATATTGCCTTGTGTGTGTTTTGGTGGTATAGTCAATGTGTATTTATTTAATATTGGATAGTGTGGTTTTGTTAATGTGTTGTGTGTGTGTTTGTGTGTGTGTGTGTGTGTGTGTCTATCGATAACAAATGAAAAACTGAAAATGAGATATAATTTCGAAAATTACCCGATCGAGTATATTGATAATAATTCTTTTTTTATTTATTTTTTATTACTTTTTGAATTCCTATGCCCAAAAAGTATTTTTCTGAAAACGACACCGAGGAATAATAAAAGACATCGGTTATTTTTGCTTCTTCGTTTTTTTCTTTTCTTAATTTCGCTATTTTATTCTGTATTCGCGACAATAATTAGGGTAATTATAGCAATTTTAACCGACGCAGCTACAATCGGCTGCGAAACAATTTGGCGTTCCGACAACAATAGATTTGTAAGTCAATTTGCATCTTATATTGAATTCATCATATGTTATGACCCCGATAGATTTTACCCACAGATAATTTTCAAAAAAAATAAATAAAATGATGACAATGAGAATGAAATAGAATTGGCGATGGAAGGCAGAGTTATAGTTGAATAGTTGTCTCGGATCTCGTCCTGATTCTTACCGCGTATTAAACTTGTAATCTTATGTTTTTCCCTGAGTGATAGGTGAACTCAGTCATTATGTCATTTGTATGGAAGTGTGTAATTTGAATATGTTGTCTGCATGTTTCATTTAATCGTTCGTTATCTACACCTCTCTACTATTATATAAAAGGAACTTTGTATGTGTATCTGTATGGGTTCATTCCCTACGAACTCAAAAACAACCGGGCCGGTTTTAATGAAATTTAACACGAAGGTACTTTTTGGTGTCTAGCAGTGTTCTTGGATAGAGTTTGCATCGAAATGTCTTCGATAAGTATCGATAATCGATAGCCGAATACATCCGATGAAAATAAAGGAACAGGCGATTTTGACCAAAGTTGACACCTTATACAACCTAACACCATTAGTGCATTTGAAAAGTTTTATTATCACACAAGCCGAAAACATCGATATATAAAATCAACAGTAACTTCTTTTATATGACAGGAGCGAGTTCGAAATAAATGTTTTTGTTTAATGCGCAATTTCACAGTGCTACTTGACTTTTTCATTTTCAAGTTAAATTCAAGCTATTATAACCCCACAACCAGTAGGGCCAGGCATATAGCATCAACAGTAGGGTCTTTGATATTACAGGGGCGCGTTCAAAATGAATGTTTCTGTTTAAGGCACAATTTAAGTATGATACTTTATTTTTTGCATTTTAAACTTTATTTCAAGTCATTATATAGAACAATAATTTATAAAATCAATGGCAGTTTCTCTAAAGTTCAATGTGTAAAGGTATAACCCTTTTCGGCTGTGATCATAGCGTAGTATCTGTGTTAACTATGGCAAGCAGGCCAAGGGTCAAAACATAATTATTATTGTTATTGTTGTTGTTTTTATTATTATTATTATTATTATTATTATTATTATTATTATTAATATTATTATTATTATTATTATTATTATTATTATTATTATTATTATCAATTGATTTGAGCGATGGATGGTCGCTGGATCAGTTATCATGATTAGAAGAATAAACAATTAAATTGGGGAAGAGATGATTTATGTGGAATCGCAAAAGGAATGCGAAAATAGAAAATAGATGTAAACATTATTTTTGGGTTTGGATAAATAAATAACTAGATGGGGACATTAGGTTGGTCTGAGACAGGTCTGAGGTGACGTAAAGGAACACGTGATGTAGTTAGTTTGTGAGAGATTGAGAAAGTTGAAGTTTGACCACCGGAGCGGACAGACGTCCTAGACAGGAATGGACAGACAGCCAGGGAGCGGGCTGTAAGAATAGAAAATGTAGACGAACTGCAGATCCTGTGAAAATCATTTAAGGCAACTGTAATAAATTTATATTATAAAAATATAAAGTGTTGTTTTGTGGTTTCACAAGTAAGAACAGATGTCTCAATTGGATGGTGCTGGTCGTTTCATGGTTCGTCACGGAGCAGCAGGAAAATAGAAGAACTCTTCAAGAAAAAAAAGTATGAAGCATATATTATCCTTCTTATATATAAACTGTAAAATATTCCCGTATGATAAGTCTGATACAACATCAATTCATACGTCAATATCATATTCTCCTGGCTAAACAACATAATACGATTTATACGTTTATTATATGTCCGTAAAAAGAACAATATCTCACATCCACTAGATAACACATGACACGTTTTAATATATCTCTCTGTTAATATAATCTCCTATGATATACAGCACAATGTAGGCTATAATGTATTGTTAACTAAGACACCGCGAGAGGCACGTGAACTTCCTCCCGGTACATCGCGATGAGTCCCCGACTAGAGTAGACTATCAATCAATTTGATTAAATCGGCGATTGCACTGGTTTCGATGATAATAAAAAATATTGAGGTGTGAAACATTCGTTGATCATCATCCTATCCCGGGAAACATCGGTTCACTCTGCTAGTTGAAAAAGAGAAGCATAGATGTAGTGATAAATTAATATTATGGCGATTCCATAACAAACCAACCAATGACTAAGGGAATACCAGGCGCGGTATGTAGGACGATGTGAAGCCCTTCTGGCAAAAATTTCCCAAACTTGACCGGGATATGTATTTGACTGGGATACCGTTTGTGAATTTGATATTTCCTTGAACACACACACACACACACACACACACACACACACACACACACACACACACACACACACATATATATATATATGTATGTATATATATATATATATATATTATATTACAGGGTGAACAGAAAGTCCTTGGACCAATTCAAAAGTGCTTTATTATTAGAAAATTACAAAAGTATAAATTAAACATGAATGAAAATTATAAGTTAGGAAACCAAGAATAAATTCAAATTATTTATTTTCAATGTGATGTCCCTTCCTTTCGATTAGACGTTTAATTCTCTGTCTGAAGTTACCAACCGAGGCACGGGGCGTATCCTGAGGTATTTTAGCCCATTCACTCAGAAGAGATGTCTTCAAAGCATCAACACTTGGATGAGCAACAGAACAGACCTTTGCCTCCAACAAAGACCACACCGAAAAATCCATGGGATTCAAATCAGACGATGCAGGAGGCCACATCTCCTTACTCCAGAATCTTGGAAAATGACGTTGGCACAAGTCCTGAGTTTTTTCTGGAGGTGTGGGATGGTGCTCCATCTTGTTGGAAGGTGAAAGGCTTATCTTTGAAGTGTTTCTTCATTTCTTCAAATGCTGGAACCAAAATATCGTTAATGTAGCGATCTGTGTTGATCTTAACCCCCTGCTCCACGAAAATCAGAGGCGACTTCCAAGATTTGGAGACTGCAGCCCACACCATGAGCGAAGACGGCTTTTGTCGGCGGAAAACTATTCTCACGGAGTCATCAATGTCTGCTGAAGATTTTGCGTAAACTCTGTCGTTCTGATTGTTAACAGTCGCTTCAATTGTGAAGAGTTTTTCATCAGAAAAAACGATCACTCGTTCTGCCGTGCCAGCCTTCAGTTCTCCAAGAAGAAGCTTTGCTCTTTCAAGTCTCCTGTGCTTTTGGGCAGGTGTGAGGTACTGTCTCTTTCTCATCTTGTAGGGGGACAACTGGAGATCGTTTTTTACGATGGTTCTCATTGAGGTCACGCTTACATTAATGTCTTTAGCCATTTGTCTTGCAGATCTCTTCGGGTTCCTCCTTACCCTCTCTCGGACAGCTTTAATCTCCTTCTTTGTTCGAGCAGTGCGAGGTCTTCCACTCCTAGGACGGTCTTCAGATGTACCAAGTTCCTTAAATCTGCTCACAACATGGTACATGGTGGATTTAGCCACTTTCAAGAACTTAATAATCTCTGAGTTTGTCCTTCCCGCGCAATGAAGCTGAATTATGGCCTCTCGTTTGCTCATTTTTCTGAAAGTTTAAACAAAGTTATTTTAATATTTTTGTTGAAAATAATTAGATCAATAGTTAGACTAAATACTTACTTTATTCGAAAAGAGAAAAAGTGATTTTAACAATATTTAATTTTTAAACTAAAAATGGTCCAAGGATTTCTGTTCACCCTGTATATGCATTTATAATGTTTAATAAGCACCAAAAATTCATGTTATATCTTAATAGTGCAATACTAGGGACCGTTATCAATTAATTTAGATGTTATGTCGTTGCTTATAATGTTCTAGTGGGCAGCCTGCAGACTTTATAACAGACTAATGATCGCTTATTTTTGGAGTAGCAGGGCTACTTGGCGTTGCTCCGGACCGTATAAAACAATGAGAAAAATGAAGTGGATTTTAAACGTATCTGTTATTTTTAGGATAGAGAAATTTTTGATGTCTATATATCATTTGATATCTCGAGCAAAAGAATATTTTACCTACTATAGGACGGGTATTACACAACATTCTCTCTCTCTCTCTCTCTCTCTCTCCATATATATATATATATATATATATATATATATATAAAAGTAAAATTGTCTGTGTGTGTCTTTGTGTTCATTTCCCTACCAAACTACTCTGTCAATTTTCAAACTACAGACAGGAGATTTGACATAAGGGGTAGTGAAGTTTGGGAAATTTTTTTTAATCAGTTTTCGGCCAAAATTTTGGCTGTCAATAGGTCAAAGTTAAGCGATCTGACCTTTGAAAACTCTACCAAACTCCTCCGCCAATTTTGGGTCTAAACACTTGTAATTTTAGATATAGATTACTTGAACATGGATCAACCTTTTTAATTTGCTTTGAGCCAAAAACAATAAATGTTCAAGGGTCAAAATCGAGGTCAAATTAAAAAAAAAATTGACCTCTGTGACCTCTCCCAGATTACTCAGTCAATTTTTGGTCCAAACATTTGAAATTTTGCATAAAGTGTATTCAGACATAGGCAAGCTTTTAATTCGTTTTTGGCCGAAGATTTTGCTGCAAAGAGGTCAAAGTTCAAAAGATTTGATTTTTGTGGTTTCTAGTAAACTATTCAGTCAAATTTCGGTGTAAACATTTGGAATTTTATATAAAGGATATTCAGACATGCAACAAGTTTTTAAATCAGTTTTTGGGTGAAAATTTGACTGTCAAGAGGTTAAAGTTGAAAGAGTTGACCTATGCCGACTCTACCAAACTCCTTCGCTAATCGTGGGTCTAAACAGTTGAAATTTTAGATGTAGGTTACTTGGACATGAGTCAAATTATATATATATATATGTATATATATATATATATATATATATATATATATATATATATATATATATATATACATATAAATATATGCACATTAAGTTATGAACAGTACATAGAACCCGAGCAAAGCCGGGCTGAATTGCTAGTGTATGAAATAATTGTACCTTCATTGTACGGTTTTTCAAACATACCAATGACCGCTTGTTTTTGTATGATATGCTTTACCTGATAAAGAATTATGAAAAGCGGGGTGGGGGTGGGGGAGATTCTAACGCAAAACATTAAAAACTTACATTTCTGAATTTTTAGATGAGTATTGGTTATTCGTATTATTTGAATTCGTGGCGCATGGGTTAAAGTACATTTTACAATTTAATTTTAAAAGCGATATGAGGTTGAAGGTTCAATTCTCAGTGTGGCCGATAGGAAAATACAATTGCGAATTGCTTAATACCTCTATCCAGCCATAGCTTAAGAACGAGAACATGCTACCGCCGTGAAGTAAACAAAATGTTCCGTTCGAAATTCCGTCCAAATTCCCGAGTTCGACAGAAACATTCATGAGTTCGACAAGATACACCCGAAGAAGGTTGGGGATTACATCGGCCGAAACGTTGTGAAAATCACACTCAAGATGAGAATAGTAGTCCGATGAATCCAAATAATACGAATAACCAATCCTCATCCAAAAAATTCAGAAACCTAATATATTTTACCATGTATTTTGTTTGTAAAGTATGTAGGAAAAAGCCTTAAAGAAACAAAAGTTGATTAACTCATAATTTATATAATAGATTGATTATACTGATGAATTCAGCAAATGTTATTTAATTAAAGGTACGTCATATAAATCTGTTTTCTTTTTCTCCGACATTAGTATTAAAAAACTTACCTTTTCTATTTAAAAATTAGTAAAACGAACTTCATAATATACGCAGACAGAATATGCGAGCGACAAACCGCACATAATACTTCAGCTTGAATGAAACTTCTCTAGAGTTGATCCAAAATGCAAAATAGTTCTTTAGATGGAATGTATTCCAAAAAGAGTCCAGCGTTAAAACGCATATAATCCGATTGGAAAGTTTTCAAAAATCCGCTTGGAAAGTTTAAAAACAGCTGAAATAATGAAAATTTTTTTTTTTCCTGGGCAGTGCAGTAGTTCAAAGAGAAGTTTGCCCCTAGTCAAATGGGACCTAATAGTAAAAAGAGAGAAATCTAAAACCCAAAAAGGAGTTTCATTCAAGCTGAAATATTATGCGCGGTTTGTTATGATATTAGTTTTTTACATATCCAATATTTTTTCATTTTTTTATTTGGAAATTTATAGCTACAATAAATTGCGGTTTCACTTAATGCCTTAACTAGCAAATTCTAGCATTGCTACAAATATAATTTGCTGATTTCTTTATGTCCTCTGATGAGAAGAATAATAAGAATAGTATTCTTTGAAACTCCGCGGAATAAGGGCTTTGTAAATTGTTTTTGGAATATTCAGTCGAACAATAAATTTTGATTGTAAAGTTCAACGTACAGTTTTAATTTCTTTCTCTTTATATATATATATATATATATATATATATATATATATATTTAGATTTGTTGTTGTCTTTTTCTTTTGATTTTCAGAATGTGAGAGATTATATATAATAAATTCCACAGCCAAACAACGTCGCAGAGGAGGTGTCTAACTGATGAGCCCAAATGAGGGCGAAACTCGAGTCTTGCACGTTCAGTTCGTTGACTGTCATGTCACACAGCCAAACAACGTCGCAGCCCACAAGAGCCATGACAGTCAACGAACCGAACGTGCAAGACTCGAGTTTCGCCCTCATTTGGGCTCATCACACACACACACACACACACACACACACACACACACACACACACACACACACACACACACACACACACACATACACACACACACACACACACACACACATATATATATATACTAGCAGGGAGACTGCGAAATTCAGGATTACTTGACTGAAGTTATGGGCCTATGAATGAGAATCTAACCTGTCACACGATTATTAGTTAAAAATGCGAAAAGGTTGGCAGAGTGTAGGAGCTGGAAGAGGAAGAACGATGTGACATCACACACAAAGAAGCCAAGAGGGGATTCTCTTGATAATGCACCAATATCTACGTGTAACAGTGCACGGACGCGCGTATGTAAATATATGCGAAATGACGTCACCGGTAAAGAAAAAGACACTAAAAAGAAGAAAGAGCACGTTGGAGAAGACGATCACGTTAAAGACGCGGATAACGTTCGAGATCACGTAAGAGATGTGGGTGATGGAACGGGTGTTACGTGTGGCGGGAGAATGAGGAAATGAATAGCCTTGTTACAATCAGAAGAGAGCGAGCTGAAGTTCTTTCCTATTGTTTGTCTACTTTGCGACTGAGGCTACAACATGCTGGGCTACGACACATAAAGGGTCTTCTCGGCTTCATTTCTATGACGCACAGGTATCTAATAAATAGCAAAATCTTTTCTTTAAAATCATTTTTGATGTGTTTAATTAATCGTAATTAACGACGACTCGACAAAACATCGCAACAAAGTCTTAAGTCACCTCCCCCCAGATACCGTATATTTGCAACGTTGCAAGAACGCTCCGTTTTTACTTGTATGTGCGTATATTTTGCACATTTATTTTTAAAGAAAATAAACTGACTATCGTGTTGATGCAGACGTTCGTAGTTCAGCATTCCCATCTGAGAGGGACGAGGCTAATTAAGACACTCGCTGAAACAAATACAAATAGCCGCACCCATCTTTCAGCATAACAGATTGATAACAAAGATATGTCAATGATAAATATACGTCCATTCAATTTGCGCGATTAGATATAAAAAATGGATAACAGAGATTAAGATACGTTCTTTGAATCTGTGTGTTTAGAAAATGAAAATTCTACAAAGTGCCTTACATAATTTTCCAAACTTTTTTTTGTACAGACACTTAAAATTGTAGCATACTTCTAAATATTTAATATGTTAATTCCATTCATCTTATGAGATGACTGACTCATTTTTATGATTCCCGGTTTAAATGAAAACTACAGCAGGAATTACAATACACCCTACTAAATCCTATTGTCACAGCTGGTGAATTTAAAAAATACACTCTGGACGTGAGTGTACTTTAGAAAGGCAATATGCAATAAAATGCTATTTTAAACTTGGAAAAATACCACAAAAACGTATTGAATGCTTCAGCCTACTTTTAGATCATATTGCATGAATCGATCATCAGTTTGTGAGTGGCATAAGAGATTCAAGGAAAACAGGATGTATGTGAGGGAAGATGAGAGGTTTGGGAGAAGTAAGGAAGTCAGAACACCAGAGATGATTTTTCAAATAAAGAATTTCATGGATAAGAGTCGACGTGTGTCTATAGAGACAATAAAGGCACAGTTTGATGTCTATAGAGACAATAAAGGCACAGTTTGATGTCAGTGTGGGAACTGTACGCACATTTATTCGTGAGGAACAAAAGATGCGGAAGATTTGCGCGAATGCACTATTCTACAACTCTATCCTTGTGCAGACTAAGATGGGCATCAAGACAGCTCCTCACCCTCCCTGCTGTCTAGACCTTGCTCCCTGTGACTTTTGGTTATTCCCTAAGGTCAAGAAAAAAACTTTAGAGGCTGTCGTTATGAGACAATTGGGGAGATGAAAGAAACTGTGACTAGGATCATTGACATGCTCGCACAAGGAGAATTGAATGGGGCCTTCCAGAAGTTGTTGGGAAGGTAAAAAAAAGTGCATTGCAGCCGGAGGAGATTATCTTGAAGGACACTAAAGTTCTATGTGTGTACTATCAATAAAAGCTTTTGTAGGCACTTTGTAGCATTTATTCAAAAGGTAATCTGCCCATACAAAAAAAATGTCTGGAAACCTTTTGTAGGCACTTTGTAGCATTTATTCACAAGGTAATCTACATGCAAGAAGATACATTATTTGCATATTACATTTGAGGAGTATCTTCCGGAACTCTTTAAAAACCTAACAGTATTATTGTTGTCTGCCTGTCCAGTGGAAACCCAGTGCACGTAGATCATGATTATGCTATATAAAAAAAGGATCATCATAACTTTCTAGGTGGATTTGCTCTGTCTGGCTTTCTTGCGTCTGAGAGAGCATACTTCCACTGGGAACTCTCTCTTGGTCTGTGGGTCATACCAGTCGACCCAACTTTCATCGCAAGTGACCAGAACATCAAGAATTGCGGGAGTATCTTGACCATCTTCTTGCTGTCATAACAACATCTTTCTTTCTGATCTTCTCTGAGCACACGTCTTCCGCATCTTCAGTTTCTCGCAAATAATTGTGCGTACAGTACCCACATCGACATCAAACTGGTCATTTATTGTCTCTATAGCCACACAACGGTCCTAATCCATGAAATTATTAATTTAGCCAATCAACTTTGGTGTTCTGACTTCCTTACTCTCTCCACACCTCTCATGATCTTTCACAGACTCCCCGCCTTCCTTGAACCTCTTATGCCACTCAAAAACTGATGCTCGATTCATGCAAGATGGTCCAAAAATAATCTGAAGCATTCCATACGTTTCTCTTGCAGTTTTCCAAGTTTAAACAGAATTTTATTGCATATCGTTCTTTTAAAGTATCCTCATGTCCATATTGTAGATTCAGCCACTCTGATGAGTCGTAGACGACGAAACACGTGTCAGTGGGTAATTATATTTTAAAAATAGTATATATATATATGTGCATATATATATATACATATATATATATATATATATACTAGCAAAAGTATCGTCGTTGACTGGGTTCAAAAACAGCCTACAGAAAATGGACTCTGATTTATGAAAAGGACTGTAAAGAGATAGCTTCGAATTTGGGAGTATCAAAACCAAAGTAAAATATGATGAAAGTAAAAATAAAATAGATAAACCCCATAATTTATTATGCCATACCTGTTCACACTGAAACACTTATCACATAAAAAACCTTGTTAAAACTTTGTGACATATTTCCATTCTATGGAGGTCAGGCGCGAAGGAACACCCCATACTTTTATTATACCATATTTCTTCAAACTGAAATAATTATCAAAGTATACTTACGCAGATAGATATGAAAAGTCTTTATTAACGTTTGTGTCTATTTCCATTTTATGGAGACCAGGCGCGAACGCAGACCCCACAATTTTATTATACCATCATTATTTAAGTTAAAACATACTAATCAAAGTATTCCTATATACATTGATATAAAAAACACTTGTAAACGTTTTTTTGTTTTAGTTTTTAATTTTTTTATTTCCATACTTTGTGGACCAGGCGCGGACGCAGACCCCAAAATTGTAATGAACCACCGTTCTGTCAGATCAAACATACCCATTCATGTGTCTCGATAATCTTCTATCATTATACGTGATCAGTTTTTTAAAATAGTCAACCATATAGGAGCCTATTCGTGACCACACGCACACACACACATTCAGCTTTACACACACACACACACACACACACACACACACACACACACACACATATATATGCATATATATATATATATATATATATATATATGAAAAATATAAGATGTCTCCGTTCAGTCTCAAGAGGCAATGGATACCCCTTGTAAGGTTATCTGCACGTGTACTTGTGCGGCAGTATATATATATATATATATATATATATATATATATATATATATATATATATATATTAATCTAGGTTAGGTGTGTATCTACAAGGTAAACGTCCGACCACCATATTGTAGTTTTCAAGTCCAATATAAACAAATTGTTGTTACGTTCTCCGTATCAAATTCTGCTCACCAATAAACACGATGTTGTTTAACTGTCCGTCTGCTATTATTTGAGTTGCTTTTAGGCCGCGGTAAGTGGTGACAGACTTGTAAAAAAAAACTGAAAAATCCCATAAAGAAAAAAATCTATAAAGACCGTACGGAATGCGTCTTTTAAGCGACTATTCAATGTAAGTTGCTTTATCTTCTAATGAATCGCATTAGCAAGTTAGAGATGCGAGGAAACGGCGCCCAATAAGATACGCGCTTCGAACTAGCCCTCGTCAAACCCCTGAACCTTGTCGTACTTGCACGTTCCAGTACGCTGAGGTGAAAAATTGTGCAGCACGCGTGATGCGTAATAGACAGACAAATAGGAACACATAATGAAACAACGTGCGAGAGTGTCGTAGGCGTAAGGGAATTTGTTTCGAAGCCTCAGCGTCGATACGATTCCCTCTTCCTTCTCTGTTTCTGCTTGTGTTTTCCCTTCTCAAGACGAGTTCCGTGTCTGTCATTGTTTTGTACATATGAGAGCAGACGGGTCGGCGCGGAATTATCTGCTTCGATGATCGTTTTTAATTAAAGATAAATAAAAACGGTCTTTTTTTTACTTCCTCTTTTTCTTCTTCTTTCTTCTTTATCACTTTTGCCTTCTATGTTTTTCTTTCATCTTTAGCATTAACTTCTTTTTTCTTACTTCTTCTTCGTCTTTTTCTTCTTCTCTTTCTTCCTCTTCTTCCTCCTTTTTCCACATCATTCTCCTCCTCCTCCTCCGCCTCTTCTTCCTCCTCTTCTTCTTCTTCTTCTTCTTTATCTCATCATCTTTGGCTGCTCCTCCTTCATCTTTTCTTTCATATTCATCTACTTTATTTCCTTTTCTTCTTCTTCTTCTTCTTCTTCTTCTTCTTCTTCTCCTCCTCCTTCTTTTTCTATTTCTTTTCTTCTACTTCTTTTTATTCTTCACTTTCTCCCCTTCTTTCTTCATCCTCTTCTTTCCTTTTCTCTTTTTCTTCCTCATCTTTCTTCATCTTTTGTTCTACATATTCTCTTTCTTCTTCTTACGTATTTTTCTACCTTCATTTTCTGCAACAGAATCCCCACTTACTCTACTGTTTACCTAAAGAAAAAACAAAACAAAACAAAACAAAAAACAAACAAACCAATGTTTTATTAGTGAAATGTACAAACTACATCTATTTCAATTAACTTACACACAATAAACAACATAAAAACAAGCATAAAACTGTTTATCTAATTTAGCAGATGGGGTTGTGCGCCATAAGCTGCAGTTATCCAAGCCGCAGTGTGAAACGACAATGCCAGCTCAGTTTAATGGAAATAAACAAAAACTGGCGGAAAGGAACATATACCCTAAATCCTTGCAACTAACGAATACAAAAGCGTCTGAGTGATCTACAAGCTACCTCCAATTCATTCAACTAGTGCACTCGCAACATCTTCGTAAGCCCGTTTTCGCCTTTATTACTATTGGTGTTCTTTTTATTATCTGAGTTTTGATGGAAACCTGTCTAATAAGACAGTAGCATTCTGCACCAGGTCTGGTGCACTGCAGCATCTGCTGTGGCTATACAGTGCGAAGCTGAAATCAGCTCTCTGCGACTTTTAGTTTCGGAGAGACAGACAGGTACACATATAGCCTTAAACACACACACACACGCACACACACACACACACACGCACACACACACACACACATATATTTATATATATATATAGGTAATTATAAATAATTATTTTTGTATACCTACAGACTCTAGCGTTTCACTCGTAAGCCATCATCAGTTTAGAAGATGACGATCAACGCTGGTCTGAATATATATATATATATATATATATATATATATATATATATATATATATATATATATATATATATGAAATGGGTTAAGAAATTCCAACGAAAGAAAGATGTATATTTAAATAAGGGAGTAGTCACCAACAATGTATATTTTTTAACATTATTTTATTATTCCGTGTCTTTGTTTTTCATTGAGAATTATGTTTGGATCATTGTAATAATGTTTTTAAGTACTTAAAAACATTATTACAATGATCCAAACATAATTCTCAATGAAAAACCAAGACACGGAATAATAAAATAATGTTAAAAAATACACATTATTGGTGACTACTCCCTTATTTAAATAAATATATATATATATATATATAAATATACATATATATATACATATATATATATATATATATATATATATATATATATATATATATATATATATATATATATATATATATATTTAAACAATGGTTACAAATACCAAAGAAATTTTTTTTTTTTTTAAATATTTTTACCATTGAAAGTATTAGGAAACCGATAGGCCTTCTTACGATTAAAAAAAGCAACATGAAAACATTAAGGTTCAACTATATTAACTTTGATAAACTTGTCTTTTAAAAAAGTTTGGTGGATACCCCACATCTTTTATGCTAATGATATCCGGAAATATCTGAAATATTTCTCGATGATTTTTATCTCTAATTGTAAATACTGAATAAATAAAAGGATATCGTTTCCGAAACGATCGTACATGAAAAACTTGGATTTTGTAATGCTTCCCTCCTGTGTAAAACTTGATAATTTCACAATTATTAATCCCTCAACTTTTTAAAAAATAGCTCTAGGTAAAAACACCTATTGAGCTTGTCATCATAACTACAATACTCCTTGTTCTGTATGCATTTTCTATAACACTTTATAATATATATATATATATATATATATATATATATATATATATATGGGCGTGTGTGTGTGTGTGTATAGTGAATAAATGACAGAAAACTATATTCCAAAACTCATGATGTTGACCATCTTATTACTTATTCCTTTAATTCAGTTGACATTTACAATTCTTGACAGTATATGTTGAATAGCAAAAAAATCAATCAATTAATTATTATATCAATCAGTGAATCTATTATGCCCTTAACTCATCAGAAGAAATAGCAACAAACAATCCATCCAAAGAAAATAAAGTGTGATTTGACATGGTTAAAATAAAAAATTGGAAGAGAAGCTGCAATTCCTTCAATATTTTTCCATTACGCCATTTTCAAAATGGAATTAAAGGAATAAATAATAAGATGGTCACCATCATGAATGTTGAAATATAGTTGTTTTTCATTAAATCACTATATTGCTCTGTAATTATATTGAGCTTCTTAAACAAGGATTGGTATATATTATAAGAAAATATATTTCTACAGAATATATATATATATATATATGTGTGTGTGTATGTGTATGTGTGTGCGTGCGTGCGTGCGTGTGTGTGTGTGTGTGTGTGTGTGTACTTATGATCGTCCTTAAATAAGGATTGGTATATATTATAAGAAAATATATTTCTACAGCATCTATCTATCTATCTATCTATCTATCTATCTATCTATCTATCTATATATATATATATATATATATATATATTCTTCAGAATCAAATGAATTCTAATGTATTCTTTGTCTTACATAGAATAATAAAAATCTTTTGATCTGAAACTCAAACATTTAACGTCATAAATTTTTAAATTCAGTGAATGACTAAAATTATATATATATATATATATATATATATATATATATATATATATATATATATATATACACTTATGTTCGTCATGTGAGAATCAATACGTGATTAGACTCCACCTTCTACCCCGCAACACTTTCGAAGGTTAAGGAAAGTATTACAAAAAAAAATCAAACTTCCTTTCTTTTCTCGTATCTTTTCCTTTCAAAGCTTTTCACAGTTCTTTTCTTTTTTCTATTTTTTTTTTCGACGTCAGAGTCATTTGGATAATTGCTTTTTATCCAGCAGTTACCTTTAGTTCATCATTATCAGTGAAGACGCGATTAAAGAAATAATTCTGTTGAAACATCTGAATAAACGCCATTACTTCTCAAGGATATTCCTCCTTGCATCGGTTGAGAAAAAAAAGTCACTAATCAGAATCTCTTATGATCCTCGTTTGCTTTCAGGTCACCACCTGAGTTCGAATCAATTCGACACTATTGATGCTAGCAAATGTAGCCTCAAACTACTTGCGTATCTATCTATTTATACGTATCTCTGCGTCTCTGTGTACACTTGTCTCGTATGTCATTTTCTCTCTCCTTTCTTTCTATCTATCTATCTATCTATCTATCTATCTATCTACACAGATATTTCATTCTCTATTTCTCTCTCTACCACTCTCTCTCTCTCTCTCTCTCTCTCTCTCTATATATATATATATATATATATATATGATAATAGGGGTCAAAGTTAAAAAAATTGACAGCATACATCTCCAATCCAAATACCCGGCCAACGCCGGGCACAATGCTAGTATATATATATATATATATATATATATATATATATATATATATATATATATATATATATATACCTTTTTAAAGAATAGTATATATACTTTTCATGTATATATAAAATAACTTTTTTTTTTCAAATTGCCAGACATATAAAAATATTTAAACACACATTGATACACACACATTGATACACACACATATACAAGCTTTTAAAATTTATATGGTAATCAAGTTACACAGAAAGTTTCGGCGTTTCATTAGCCTGAGGTATCTCAGCCTGAAGAATCCTCATGAGGATGAAACGCAAGAGATTCTGTGCAGTTTAATTGTCATGTGTATTTTAAAACTTACTGCCTAGCTCTACTTCGTTTTGAGCACTGTTGAATAAATGCTGAAAATATTTACATAAACGTGTGTGTAGATACATAAAATAATTATATATATATATATATATGTATATATATATATATAAAAGTGAAAGTGTCTGTCTGTCTGTGTATCTGTGTGTCTGTGTGTGTACATTTCCCTACGCAATAACTCTGTCAATTTTCAGTCTATAGACGCAAAATTTGACATACAGAGTACTGAGATTTGGGAAAATCGATGTGATTTGTTGTCGGCCAGAAATTAGGCGATTAAGGGGTCAAAGTTTAAAGATTTGACCTTTGAGAACTCTACCAAGCTCCTCCGACAATTTTGGGGGTAAACACTTGAAATTTTAGATATAGGTTCATTGGACATGGACCTAACTTAATAACTTGATTTTAGCCCAAAACAATAAATTGTAAGTGGTCATAATAGGGGTCAAAATTAAAAAAAAATTGAATTGTTTTTGTTTTGCTCTTTGCTTAACATACATCTCCAAATATACCGAGCAACGCCGGATACCCATGCTAGTATATATATATATATATATATATATATATATATATATATATAAAATGAAAATTACAATTGAATTTACCAAAATGATCCAAGATGGTAAAATTAAAGTAAATTATAAATATTAAAGAATTAATATTTATAAAATTATCTCAGCCAGATATAAAAGCTCGATAAAACCAAATATGAAATAGAACTTATAATATGAGCAAACAGTTAATGCATGCAGAAGTATTTGATGAAACAACAAGTAAGTCAAAGATCTTACTTGAAAACAAAATAAGTTAAGCAGAGGGAATATGGTAAAGAAAAAGGTGATTACACATTAATGGATAGTCCGGTGGAAGATAAAAAATCCAGTGGCGGTAAAATCCAAAATACTTCTGAATGCAAAATCCGATCCCGCATTTTGCTAATTCCTACCTTCTGATGAGAAGGAGAGTATTTCTTCGAAACTCCGCGGATTAAGGACTATCCGTTTATCTAGTGTTTTCTTTTCAGATTAAATATGTTTTTAACTCATTTCAAAGTGTTTTTTTAACATATTTCATTAACTGTTTGCTCATATATATATATATATATATATATATATATATATATATATTCTTTTACGGGTAAAATTTATCACTCGAACAGAACATATAATTATAGGTAAACTCATGATTATTTTGTTTCTGGAAAATGTCTACAAATGTTGAAATAGTTAATGTAGTCTTACTTAAATAATGTCTTATCTCTACGAAATCGATTTAATTTAATTAATCGAATTAATTTGCAAGACAAAAAAGAAAAAAAACTTTCACAGGAAAGGTCACGTTGACATCGAAAAACACTTTAAAACACTCATAAGAAACTAAAACATCATTCATAATGATCGGCTAATTAGTTACCAATGATTTTATAAATGTACACATATACATAACCTAGTAGTAGGGTGAAAATATATTTATGGCATGTAAGCTACACAGAAACTTCCTTTCAAACACAGAATTGTCGATGGAAATGTAAACGGAGAAAGAGGCTACAAAAGACGATGGTATTATTGGTTAGTTTCTAGAGTAAGCAATAGTTTGATGTAAAAATAAACACGAAATGTAAATCTATAAACCTTACTGTGTTGCTCCCATGTCATAAGTATACTTTCATACTATATATATATATATATATATATATATATATATATATATATATATATATATATATACATACATCTATATATATACATATATATATATACATATCTATCTATCTATCTATCTATCTATCTATCTATCTATCTATCTATATATATATATATATATATATATATATATATATATATATATATATATATATACATAATCCAGATAGAAATATATCCAAAAGTTATGAATAATTGAATTTCAACAAGGGTCGTTGATAGTGCTCAATGAAAGAGAGCAAATTATATTAGTCTTTATATAAATACAGTCACACATTGCTACGATGTGCAGACCTTTTCAGTATATATATATATATATATATATATATATATATATTATTCAGTATATATATATATATATATATTATTCAGTATATATATATATATATATATATATATATATATATATATATATATATATATATATATATACAGTAAAACTCCGGGATACGGCATTAAAAATTAGTAACAAAATACAGCACAGTATATAATACACATGAATATAATCAAATAACATTATAGATAACACTGTAAGACGGGGCAAATACCGTAATCTGCGGCCGGAAAAACCGTATCCTTGGGCCACCGTACACAGGATCCTACTATATATATATATATATATATATATATATATATATATATATATATATATATATACATACATATATATATATATACTTCATTTACTCACATACAATTAATATACGAAAGTATGAATTTATGCGTAAACTTTAAGTATTTACTTCAAAAGTGCTCAATACGTAGGTAGAGCTAGTTAGTAAGTTAGTAAGTTAGTAAGTAAGTAAATAAGTAAGTAAGCATATATATATATATATATATATATATATATATATATATATATATATATATATATATATAGGTAGAAAGATATCCAAAAATTTAGAATGATTGAATTTCAACAAGGGGCGTTGATAGTGCTAAATGAAAGAGAGCAAATTTTACTTTTTATTAATTTTTATGTAAATACAGTCATATCTTGCCATGACTGGCATGACGCAGAGTTAAAGTTCTTATCCAGGTAAGAACTTTAACTTTGCTTTACGCCAGTCATGTCATATATTTTCTCTTTTTTTTACATAGGCATCACCACTTATCAAGGCCAAGAGACCACTTAAGGATAAGGGTTAAAGAGTGTACAGTAGACATTGGACAATATAGTAATCATTAGTAATGAAAATTTGTTAAATTTGATAACTTATATAGAACGGCTCATCAAGAACTTATTTACGTTAGACTTGAACACAACCATATTGTAGTCAGCCGGAAAGCAGGAAAACGGAAGACAATTCCACAGGTGTGCAGTTCTAAGAAAGAAGCTTTGTTCATGGAATCTACGTTTAGGTTTAGGCACAGATAAAGAGTGGGGGGAATTATTGACAGTGTGTACAGCTAGACGAGTGTTTCTTGTGAAAGTTTGGCGAGGGGGGACCATAGATTGAAGCTCAGTCGAACACCTTCCATGAAAATAACGATACATCAGAGACAAACTCGCAACATCTCTTCTGTGAGATAGAGGTTGCAAGGAAGAGAAAAGGACATCTCCTACGAGGCTACGAAGTCTATTTTGAACTCTATCAAGGCAGGACAAGTCCTTTCTAGCAGCTCCTGCCCAGATGTGGCAACAATATTCCATCCTTGGACGTACCTGGCTCTTATATAGATAGAGAATAGCATCAGCAGTGAGATATTTACCGGATCGATAGAAAGATCCCACCATTCTCTCCTCCAAATTTGAAAAAAGTCTTTAAACTTTTTAGTTCCAGTATTTTGATTCGTCTTGCCTGATGAGATCAAATATGGCTGAAACGGTCTGCACATCGTAGCTAAATATGACTGTAATTACATAAATAATAATAATAATAATAATAATAATAATAATAATAATAATAATATATAAAGAATTATTTCCCATGAACATTCAACGAGATTAATTAATCCTTGAGCGTTTGGATTTAAATCTAAATAAAACAGCTATTTGGCAATTTACATCCTTGAAAGAGGATTAATTTCTCCACTGACGATAGGTTATTACCCGAAAGGACTTTGGAATCAAATACCACCCACAGTTAAAATTCCGGTAGATAAATGAATATATATTAAAAATATATATATATATATAATAAATAAAAAAAGAAAAAGAAATATTGAATTATTTATTATTCATATATTTATTTATCTTCACACAACGACTGTACATCCCTGCTTTGTTCTAGCCTTCTAAAAATACCATATACATATATATATATATACACACACACACACACACACACACACATATATATATATGTAGATAGATATATAGATAGATAGTTATGTGCTGTATGTGGATGATTATACACACACACACATATATATATATATATTTATAACTATTTAATTTACTCACATAAAATTAATACACGAAAGTATAGATTTATGTGTAAACTTTAAGTATTTACTTCAAAAGTGCTCAATACGTAGGTAGAGCTAGTTAAAAAAACGATAAACAACAACAGAATTCGCGCATAAGCCTGAAGAGTCATAGAGTGGATGAAACGCGGAATATTCAGTGTAGCTTAATCGCCATATATATTTCATAAATTACTATATATATATATATATATATATATATATATATATATATATATATATATATTAGGTTAGGTCGATTTTGGAATGGTAGCAAAGCGAAGACGGTGAACATTTACTACACTATATTTTTCCCTTTAATTTTGTCGATATTTGAGGAAATAACTTTAAATTGGGAAATAATTTAGGATTCTGGTAAGATAAGGGTGTTACCGAATGGTGTCAGCCGGTAAAATTGAGATAAGGTAGTAAAGCAAATAAATTCAGTAAGCATATGTAAGACTATATGAGAATAATAACGCTGTTCTTTAATAAATCAGGTAATGGTTAATATAAAAAATTATATTCTATAAAAAATTTAATTTAAAATACAAGTTTAAAATTAAGAATCTGGTCATTCGTGAAACGTTATTATCCCCCTTTAATATTGTTTATATCGTTAAAAATTAAGAATTAAAACACGTCATTCAATAAAGCAAAACAAATAAAATATATTTCATTAAATGAAATTTAATTAAATTAATTAAATTAAACTTTTTTTTTCATAGATGTTTAATAATACCAATAATCACCTGGAAGTTGTTTTCAAATCAAAAATAATTTCCAGAGTTTCTCTTTCGGTTTTCACTCCATTAAAAACCGACTTATCCCCTAACTTTACTCACATGAAAAACTGACCTTGTCTAAGTTTAATCTCGTGCGGAGGCAAATAAATAATGATTTAATTGCTTAAGAAAGAGTTTGCAAATTCTTATTTTAAAGTTATTGTGGTACTTGTACAGTTTAATCAAGACATTAAAAAATAGAAATATCGAATAAATGTTATATTGTACGTACCCGTTTTAGACTAAGGATCTCCGAAAAAAAGTCACTTAATTTGATCGAGTAGTTTTTTTTTTTTACAGCGGGAAAAAAAACACGTTTTTATGAGAGCGCATGTAAGTCAGCCATCTTTGCATTTTTTGAACACGTCACGGGGAGATAACTCAATTTAAAGCGCAGACACGCCCTCCCCATCTTTAATACTAGCTTTTCTTCTTAAAAATCGAACCTTTTACTCGGTATCATAACAAATTGTTTTTTCGCTGTAAAGAAAACTACTTGATGAGATTAAGTGAAATTTTTTTTTCGGAGAACTTCATTCCAAACCGGATATATACAATATAACCTCTTTTCGATATTTTCATTTTTTAATGTCGTGATTAAACTGAACAAGTACCTTTATTGTTTTTCATTCTTTAAAATTTAAAGTTCTGTCCTCAATCAATGAAAAAAGAGATCCTTTTAGACTAAGGCAATTTTATTTTCCCCAATGCAGTGTATTAGCTTTTTTCTCACATGAAAAACTGATTTGATCTAAGGTGAACATTTTGGAGAGGCAAGTAAATATAAAACTTAATTACTTAAAGAAATAAAAAAGGTTGAAAATTTTTATATAAAATTTATTGTTTTGCATTCTAAAAATATTTATATCAATTTATTCTGCATATTTTAAGAAAATATATTTTTAATTATTAAAAGTATTTAATAATAAAAAAAAATAATTAGTGGTAATTTCTATTGATTTTTTTTTTACTAATTTGTAACCACTCACCAAAGTCATAAGCTGCTCAAATGTGATTGGATTTTATGTTACTTAGTTATTTTCCTATTTTATTTCCCATTTTAATTTAGTAATTTTGATTAAATTTGTATAACGTGTAAAACATATTACAATATTTTTGGCCATCAGACTAATGTGCTTATCATGTCTGGCAATCTTCACAGCCTCATTAGATTCACAATTGAATTATATACAGTTAGCTGGTTTGAAATAAAAAAGGGACAATAAGTTCCCATAACCAGCAACTGTATATCTATATATCTATAAAAGTGAAATTGCCTCTGTGTGTGTGTGTGAGTGTGTGTGTGTGTGTACATTTCCTTACCAAACTGCTCTGCCAATTTTCAGTCTACTGATTCGAAATTTGACATAAGAGGTCTTGAGTTTTGGGGAAATTTTTTTAATCGGTTTTCGGCCAGAATTTTGGCTGTAAAAGGGTCAAGTTTAGCGATTTGACATTTGAAAACTTTACCAAACTCATTCGTCGATTCTAGGTCTAAACACTTGAAATTTTTAATGTAAATTACGTGGACATGGATCAAACTTTTTAATTTGCTTTGAGCCCAAAACAATAAATGTTAAGGGAATAAAATTGGGGTCAAATTAAAAGAAAAAAAAATTGACCTTTGCGGTTTCTACCAAATTACTCAACCAATTTTTTTGTCTAAACATTTGAAATTTTACATAAAATGTATTCAGACATAGGGATAGCTTTTTAATCGGTTTTTGGTCTAAAATTGGGTTACCAAGGGGTTAAAGTTAAAAAGATTTTATAACTTAAAATATTGCATCATTCAGATATTTTAAAAATTCAATTTATAACGTTAATCAATTCTTAATGCTGCAATATTTTTAAATTATAAATTCATTATATTTTTTACTAAAATATCTTGTCCTTTTCTTTACCAGTTTTAGCAACTAGTCCTTTACTTTTCTCTGTTTAAGATTTACTATATTACTGTTCATGCTCGCATTTACCTCCTGTAATATATATATATATATATATATATATATATATATATATATATATATATATATATATATATATATATATATATATATATATGTTTAGATCTCAATGCTATATAGTGTGTTAAATATAATACGAAGTATTGTCTCTAATATTAAATACCTCATCTGCATGAATTAAAATATCGTATTTGAGCGTATCTTACCACCGGCCAACGGCCCGCTGCTTGCCAGTATATATCTGCTTGTAGGTGTGTGTGTGTGTGTACGATTGTATGTACGTGTATATGATCGCCCAACAGTACAAATCTTATCAGAGGTCTATTTTTTTGATGATCTTCCTTATGTCAGCTTCATTTTTTTCGTCATTATTTGAAAATATTGTTATGCGCTAACACGCACGCAAATACAAACGTGTATTCGCACATTCCCAAACGAAAACGCGTACTCGTAAATCGAGTGTTTACATACGCACACGTACATAGCCTTCTCCCCACCCCTTTCTCGTGTACGTCCACGTAAGTATAAACTTTCAATTTGTTATCATAATCTCCGGTGAAAGAAAATTGTCTATTTTCCCTCCGCCCTTCATTTCTGCCTGTGTGTTTATCTACGATTAGAATCACACATTTGAAGCGGCCGATTATTGTTTGGCCAGAAAACAGCAATCCTGTCACGTTCTCCTTTTAAGAATAACATAATATCCAACAATGCCCATCGCTGACACTCGTCAACATAACCGCCATCTTTTTTATTTATTCATTTTCTTTTTTTGTTTTTCGGCATTGTTAAAAAATATATAATTTTTCTTGTTCACAATTTCTGCTTGTCACATATCTTTGTTTATATTCCCCCTCTTCCTGTGGACACACACACACACACACACACACACACACACACACACACACACACACACAAATCTATAGTTATGTATAAGTTTGTATATATATATAAATATGTGCATATATCTCTCTATATATAGATTGTATATAGATATGTATATATATGCATATATATGTATACATATATAGATTGTATATATATGTATATATATATATATATCTATATATACATATGTATTGGTTTGTGCATGTATGTATATATCTATGTACATATATATGTGTGTATATATGTGCGTATATATGTATATATATGTATATATATGTATATGTCTGTATAAATATGTATATATATATATGTATGTACATATATATATCCGTGTATACATATATGTATGTATATATTATGTATATATGTATGTATATGTATATGCACAAATATATATATATATATATGCGCGTATACATATGTGTATGTATAATTGTATGTATATATGTATGCATATGTATATGCACAAATATATATATATATACATATATATAGTCTATCCTCATACGTACATTTCGATCCTTTTCTTTTTCCAAAAAAAAACACATTTTGTATAGTGTTTATAGAGAACGTGTCTCCTTTCATTTTTAAATATCTTTTTCTGGCTGTTGATTGGATGCTTAAAAAGAGTGACGTGTAACAGTCGCATAACCGCGAGGGAAAAAAGAAACACGACAATCTGGTAACAAGGATGTTGTTTCTTCTTCGCGTCCTTATCTTTTCATTCTAATCATTATTTGCTTATCCGTGCTTCATCTAATCTTTCTTACGCGGTAATTTAACGATTTTAGAAACTAGGGACCCTTTTGCTCATCCATTTCAAATATCTCTCTCCATCCTATTATTTAACAACCTTTTTCTCTTTCTTTATATATATATATATATATATATATATACATATATATATATATATATATATATATATATATATATGATTAGTTTGTTTTGGAAAAAGAATTCCAGCAGAGTGCTCAATTAAAAGGAAAATCCAAATTGTAAGAGCGTATTTATATTTTGTGTACAGAAAGTTGTTAGTTGAGAGAGATCATTGGTACCATCGGTTTCAAGACGAATATTGGCTGAAGAGAGCTTGATAAGGATACCTCAAGCGGGCTTTATTATCGGGCTTGAAACCGACGGTACCAATGATCTGTCTCAACTAACAACTTTCTGTACACAATATATATATATATATATATATATATATATATATATATATATATATATAGGAACGATAAAATATGAATGAAGTCTGTCATATCTCATATATTGTTTAAACTAGTAAAAATATAAAAAGATTATCTCATGTAAAGTCAGGTACTTTCAACTAAATAGCTTCGTCCATTTAATACTACAAATATATATGTATATATATATATATATATATGTGTGTGATATGTGTGTGTGTGTGTGTGCGTTCGTGTGTGCGTGGGTGTGGATGGGTATGTGTGTATGTGGGTGTGTTCAGTAAATGCCCCTTTGCCAACTTTTTTTAGACAAGTATTGTAACGTAACTTTGCAGAGTTACTAGTCCTATATATATATATATATATATATATATATATATATATATATATATATATATATACATATATACACATATATATATATACTTCAGAATAGTTTTTATTTAACAATCAGTTGTTATGGAAACGTGAGATTGTAAGGTTTACAAACTATTACTGGCAGTAATATTCTCTAAGTTATCCCATCTAAACAAGAATTGCTCGATATGCAAGATAGAGCAAATAAATTAAATTGTAATTTAATGAATTTCAAAAAACTCCTGTTGAAATGAAATGAAGTGGTTGAGTTTCATATCAAAGAATTTTTATTATTCCAAGCAAGTCAAAGAATGCTTTAGAAAATTAATCTTCTTAACTTATAGGGTTTCGATGTCTACCATCTCATCAGAGGAGAGAAAATATTAGCAAATACTTATAAAGGTATGAACCCTATTTGCTAAAGTCAGTGAGACATGGAAAGTCAAAGTCAAAATAATAAATTTATCAGAAGTCCTGTAGCAGGAGGATTTACAGAAAAAGGATATGAATGTTTTTTTTAGATCCAGCTTGCTTGGTAAAATCCATGTTATACGTTCTTTACATCCGTTTGGTAATAAGGTCCAAGTTATATATTGGGTAATCCGCATAGCTGTGTAGATATCCGAATCGGGCAAGTGCTTGTATATTTTTTTTTGTGGGTCCAGCGATAATAATTCAAAGTCTGGTGGAATCCTTTCAATTAGAAGTCTAATAGATGGATATACTTCTAATTGAAAAGGATTCCCCCCCCCCCCGAAAAAAAATCAGACTGAGATCGAAACCCAAACCTAAGGATAGTAAGTTAAGTACGATAATCATTAAACCGCATTATTTACATCGATGAAATGTTGAATCCCTCTGCCTGTTCAACAAATACGTTAATGGTGAATGCTCTGACGAACTGCAAGCACGTGTACTTCCTTGACGTGACTACCCTCGACAAACTCGACAAACAACTAATGTAAGCTGGAATTTCTACACCCTTTTACAGTAGAGATCCCTAGGTGTAAGAAAGCCTTTTACTTCAGTAGTTTCTTCCCCAGAACTGCAAGTATTTGAAACTCCCTTCCGGGATACTGCTTTCCCAACTGTACTGATATAAAGAAGTTCAAGTGTAATGTGAACAAGCATCTTTCTACTCATCTCCCTTCATAATGCCCCGCAACTTATGTCTCCGATAGTAACCCCCTACTTCAAAGTGGCACTTGCCTTGTTTGGGGTGAAAATTGAATAAAAAAAGTTGTTTTCAGACTACTTTTTCTTAACATGAGTAATCTGTAATGTGAACTATTGACGCATGCGCAGTCGTGAAAGTGTTAGCAAACAGAGTATTTGCTTTTCAAACAACAATAGCAAAGTGTGGAGCTACCTCACTATTTTGCAAATGAAATTGGGCCAATTAATAGTACTGGGGACAATATTGAAAATTTGATTTTCATGTAAGCTGGAAATTCTACACACGTTGTTGTTGTTTATGAATGACTGAATGCCTAATTCGATGAAAGATGAATGGATTGTCACGCTTAGCCCGAATCACCGACCAGAAGTCTTGATTTAACGCTCCATGACTTTTTTGCCTAGTGTTGGCTGAAAGAGCAAGTCTACTCAATCAAAGCAAGAAATTCAGAAATGGAGAAGAAAGGACAACGCAATGGAGTTTCATTCTATATTAATAAACAACTTTATTTGTCATTTTCCTTAGTGTTGTTAGTAGAAAAACGGGTTAGTATGAGAGTTCAGTTTTCGTACACGCACGTGTTTTTATAGTAGTTTTGAAGAGTTCCTTGTGTGGAGACGAAGATTAGATATCCGACAATTAGATAATGGTCAGGCCTCTCGAAGGAGAAAGAAAGAGACAGGTGGTCAGTGTATATACGTGTGTAGGAGCGTGCGTTCGATAGTAGAGACAGGGCAAAGGGTTAGTGTCTCGTGGTAAGAAAGAGTATGTGTGTGTGTATGTGTGTAGCCTTCAGAAGGATAAAGAATGTTCGTTTGGGTACTGCACTTGAAACAAGTGTGAGTTTGAAGAGCGCCATATTAGCTTGTAGTACTGATGTTCTGCCTGGGGCGAAAGCCCCAGGCTTATGTCCGCTGCTCGACAGGGTCAGGATCAAAAAGAGTTGATGTGATGAAAATAATGGAAATAGTATTCCGACAAAATAGAGAAATAAAAAGGAACAAACCGTATTATGTGTTCATCAGCGGTTCGTCTATATTTCGAGAGGAAGTCTCGAAATAAAGACGAAACGTTGATGAACACATAATACGGTTTGTCCCTTTTTATTTCTCTCTCTCTCTCTCTCTCTCTCTATATATATATATATATATATATATATATATATTCTGCATACTTTTTGAATCTTATATTCCGTTTTCGTCTTATATATGTAAATGAAACAGCCACATGGACCTTGAAATTTATTATATCGTTTTATAGATGTACAGACAGACAGGCACACAGACAGACCCAGCATTGCTAAGATCATCATAGTGGGAGTAGGGGGCAATAGCTCAAACGAATATGAGGGGACAGTAGTGCGAACCTTTATTTATACAAAAATATTAAAACTAAATAAGGCTCCCCATTTTAAGTGACACCAACGGGAGCCCCACCTCCGTTAGTGAGAGTAAGCTATTTAACTCGTAAACACCCCCGTCCCATGTAGATTATCATGGCAAGTTCTGTAGCTCTACGTCAAAACTTGTAAGAGTGCATGGGATTCCTAATTATAAGTGGCACAACTGGATCCCCACTCCAGCTGGTGAGGGTGAGCGGTGTAACCCGTCAAAACTTCCCCCACCCAATGGTGGATTATCCTTCCATATTTGGTAACTCTACGAGTGTATATCAAAAAGTTGGAGCATGCACAGGGTTTTCAGTTATAAGTGCCCCTCCGAGACACCACTCATGTTGATGGGAATAAGCAGGTTATCCTATCAAATTTGAAAGCTCTACGCAAAACGGCGTGAGCGTGCATAAAGTTCCCCCATTATAAGAAACCTCTCTCCCTGTGCCCCCATTTTATCATACCCATTTCAGATCCTTGATAATTCTTCTATCATTGTACGTGGTCGGGTTTGATAATAGTAAACTATATAGAAGCCTATTCGTGTATACAAGCAACATTAGCCCTGGCCAGTACAAGATGGATGACCATTTGGGAAGGCAAGGCGCTGTATGGACCACGAGGTAAAATACCAGGTCAATAAACTGGCGCGGTCTATCCTTCTCTCGAGGGTGGACGGGACTCTCTTAAGCCGTGTATGGCATCCCATCTAGTGAGAGCGTCACGATAAAAATACCGCTGATAAACCTGGCGAAGCATCAAGTATTCAGCTAACAAGATTTGAATTACACTACAAACTCGTGTAGTGAGTTCAGTCTCGGCTACGGTTGTGCTGGATGTACAAACAGACACACAGACGTTAAGCTTTATATATATATATATATATATATATATATATATATATATATATATATATATATATATATATACTAGCAAAAGTACCCGTCGTTGACTGGGTTCAAAAACAGCCTACAGAAAATGGACTCTGATTTATGAAAGTATGATAGGCTTATGTCCGCTACCCGACAGGGTCAGGATCAAAAAGAGTTGAGAGTTTCGGATTTCGCCTTTTATATACTCTGTCACGTGACAGAGAGCTGGCTTGTGATTGGACAAGCCACGAGTAAATGGGATTCCTAGTTATAAGTGGCACTTGAATACAGTGAATATTCCATGTAGCTTAATTGCCATATGAAAAGGAAGAATTGTAAAGAGATAGCTTCGAATTTGGGGGTATCAAAACCAAAGCAAAATATTATGAAAGTAAAAATAAAATAGATAAACCCCATAATTTATTATACCATACCTGTTCACACTGAAACACTTATCACAATATTCTGTAGATCTATATTAAAAAAAACATTGTTAAACTTTGTGACATATTTCCATTCTATGGAGGTCATATTTCTTCAAACTGAAACATAATTATCAAAGTATACTTACGCAGATAGATATGAAAAGTCGTTATTAAAGTTTGTGTCTACTTCCATTCTATGAAGACCAGGCGCGAACGCAGACCTCACAATTTTATTATACCATCATTATTTAAGTTAAAACATACTTATCAAAGTATTCCTATATACATCGATATCAAAAACACTTGTAAACGTTTTTTTTTAATTTTTAATTTTTTTATTTCCATACTTTATATATATATATAAAATACCCAAAAAGTTGTTTAACAGTTATATATATATATATATATATATATATATATATATATATATATATATATATATATAGTAAGTTATAAACTATATATGTCAATTAAGCTACACAGAATATTCTGCATGAGCCTTACGATTTCTCACGAGAATGAAACGCGGAATATTCCGTGTAGCTTAATTGCCATATATATTTTTATAACTAGCTTTACCTATGTATTGAGCACTGTTGAAGTAAATATTGAAAATTTACGCATAAAATTATATTTTCGTTTATTAATTAATGTGATTATATGAAGTAAATGGATGTTCGAAATTAAGCGGAATGATTCAATACACAAACATTTACATTTATTAATTTTACTTTATATTCTCCGTGGACCCCACTACGCATGAACTACTTTGTCCACTTTTTATTATGGCAGAGTTCTACTGCGGGGAGAGCGTCCGCGCGTCGATAATACATTGTCTCTCAACCACTATTTAGCTATCAGGATTAACATTATAAAATACTTTTCTAACCTAAAACGAAATATTATTCACCCAATCAGAGCCTTTAATATTTTTCAACACTCTGTTTACCACCAAACACATAATTCAACATTGTCTATTTACTTTGCGTGCTAACACATTTTCTTTTCCTATTTTGTGTCCCTTTATTGTCATTTACGTTTTATAGTAGGGATTTTCGCTCCGATTATTCGCGTTTTTTTTTTCGCGGCGATTTTCATAGATTGCTCATTAAGTTCTCATTTTCTTTCACACATTACTTTCTACTCTGTCGTGTGTGGTTTTTATTCTATCAGAGAATTCTTTAAGCTCTCGCATCGTCCACTTTTGCATATTTTTAGCGTACCTTAAGAATCCATTTACCATCGAACCCTTCAGCATATAATTTGCATAGTCGTTTATTTTCTTACCGGTATCAGCACAAATTCTGTATAATCTATATATATAAAAGCGAATCTGTGTGTATGTATGTATGTATGTATGTGTGTTTGTATGTCTCGCAAAACATTCGACATGGACCATGGATTTTCGCCAGATAGGTATAATTTTAAAGCTCCACCATTCGCACGACAAATATCGAAAACTTGGCCCAAATCATTAATTCCTTCAACCTAAAATCATCAGTTTTGTACGGGAGGGGTGCAGAAAAAATTGTTCATTCATTTTCTCTGCTCTTGCTAATACGGCAATGACGTCATGTTTGACCTAGAAAACGTTGACGTTAGTTTCAACCACCTGCAAGTGTTTTTAAAGGTTTAATTTTATCCATTATTAAGTGTATGTCTCTTTGGCGTAGGGTTAACGTGTCGGGTTTTTCTTCCGCTTTAGCCTCGATGCTTCGGTGTCGAGCCTGCCTTTCTACCTAAACTTTTTTCCTCATTTACCCATGTTTTTTCCCTCTTTTTTTAACGTTTGTTCGCTGTTTTGCTTTGTTTTGGTTTTTCCAATTTTTCTTAGCATCGTGTTTTTTTATAATATTAAAAGAGAGTCACCCTCTTCTACATACCTCCCCCCAAACACTCGGCCAACGCTGGGTAACCCCCCGCTAGTCTATAATATAAATCTCACCTGTCTTTATAAATGTGTGTATTATGTATGTATGTATGCTTGTATGTCTGCCAAAAACTTTCGACAGTAGAGATGGATTTTCACGATATCGGTATCATTTTGATGATCGGCCATTCGGACGACAAATATCGAAAAATTGGCTAAAAACATTAATTTCTGCACCCTCCACTCGGCACTTTTCTACAGGGAAGGGTCGCGTTTTTCGGCGATATTTTCGAAAGTCATCCTCTCTTTTCAATTGACTCGCCTTAAATTAAACTTTCGCCACTTCCGTCATGTTATTTTTTACATTCTTTTTCTTTTTTTTTTTTGCTCCACACACACCTCCAAACACCTGGGCAACGCCGGGCATCAAGTCTAGTTAATAAATAAATCATCAAGAGACACGCGCACTGAATGAATGTAATCTTTATATCTATTAGCAGAGCACCCGGCGTTGCCTGATCGTAAAATACGCTTAAATATAATATTTTAATTTATACAGATGTCATATTTATTGTTTCAGAGCCATTACTCTATTAATTATTATATTGTACCCAATATATAGTAGTGATTTAAAAATATTTTTAATCTGACGTGTGCGGAATCAGATATAATCGAAATCGAAACATTAACTGCTCAAGCATCATTCGTTTATACCCGAGCCACAAAACAAATGAATATTAAAATGCTAAAAAGAAAACAACAACATTAACTTATAAATGCATACTTGCGCATGCGTAGAGAAACACTTTAAGTCGACATACGCTTGCCACGTTCCGATTTTATCGAATTCGATCCCTTACCAGCTATCTTAACATGCTGAAAACCAAATCGAATTTATTTCACAAGTGCGAATATGTGTTATCGCAACAGCCGCTTGCCATTGACATCTCACTGAGAACGACTTGACTTTTACTTGAATTTAGGTTGGAATAATCTTCCCAAAGTCTACACCCTCTTCACACTCAGAGTAGAGATCTAGTTAGTTATGCCTATTTAGTGTACGGTGCTATATTTCCTTTGATTGGGGGTGTAATTAGGCCACAATTTTGCAGCAAACTTTTCATTTTACTACTGGTGTAATTCCCATATGCTCGTTTTGCGTTTTTAACCTATGGAGTTTTATTTCCACATTCAACTGTATTCTTTAAGATTTTAGCTGTTTAGCATGACTGTCTATTGTATAGTCCCAATCTTCCCTTGAACTCAATTACTCCTTGTCTTTAATTCATGTCCTTTAACATTGTTCCTAGTGATCCTGTAATTATTGGCAATCTATTGATTTTCTTCGTGTACCACATTCCTTTTAGTTTTCTGTCAAGTTCCGCGTATTTGTTTCGTTTTCTGTCTGTTTGCTCGTTACCCTGTGGCTGCTAGGAAGAGAAAAATCTACATGCATTTTCTTTCCATCCTGTTAATTCTTATGGCGTCCGGTCTTCTTGTTTGGATAAGTTCATCTGTTGCACCTCCATGTTCCATAAGATTTTATGATTTCCATTTTCCAGTACTGTCTATGATTTTACTTGTACTATTTGTCCACATGTTCGAAGTATAATCGTTTACAGAGTTCCAGTGTTCTGCTTTCTCCATGCAGTCGTGCATGCACTTAATTCTTTTGAGCTAGTTTCCTGCATTCATTTATTGCGATTTATCGCTTCATCTCTTTGTCCACAAAGTAAACATTTACTGTTTTCTTGTGTTTTACCTATTTTAGCTTCAATGTGGTTAGTTCTAATCGCAGTCTTTTGTGCAGATGTCAGTAGAGATTCTGTTTCTCTGGTAATGCGTCCTGTTCTTAATCACTTTCAAGTTTTTTGTGATTCTCTTTTATTTCCATTCTTATGAATTTTTCTCTTCCATCTTTTCTATTCTTGCCTTTTTTTTTGCTATTGGTTTGATTGTTTCCTGTATTGTTCTTCATTACGGTTGTTTTTTCTTCTACGTTATGTACTTTTGAAATGCTTTTTTACGCCTTCTACTCAATCTTCTACACTTATCAGTCCAATTTTTACCATTAATTTCTTTTTACGTAGAGTCGGCCAATATTATCTTTCGCGTGTAATGCATTGTGCATTGTTATGACTTTATTCATCCTTTGATCAAGATGCAGAAGTTCTTATTTTGTCCAATGTATAAATAGTATAAATGCATAAATAATATAAATGTATAAAATGTATAAATGTATAAAATGTATGAATATATAAATGTATAAAATGTATAAATGTATACATAGTATAAATGTATAAAATGTATAAATGTATAAAATGTATTAATGTATAAATGTATAAAATGTATAAATGTATAAAATGCATAAATGTATAAAATGTATAAATGTATGAATTTATAAATGTATAAAATGTATAAATGTATAAAATGTATAAATGTATGAATGCATAAATGTATAAAATTTATAAATGTATAAAATGTATAAATGTATGAATGTATAAATGTATAAAATGTATAAATGTATAAAATGTATAAATAGTCCAGAGTACTTTCCTATTGATACTACTAAATGTATAAAATGTATAAATAGTCCAGAGTACTTATTTACTACCCAGGTGTTTATTCCTTTAATTACATTTCTACTGTACCGTTTTGTTTCTAAGAGTTTCCCTGCTAATCACAGGTATTATTTTCGTATCTTCTCTGTATTCATACTGATTTGATGATTTGAACTTCCAAATATTTGTAAGTCTCATGTTAACCAAGCGCCCTTATCTTCTTTTGGTTGGAGGTTGGACAGTTTCCTGCTTTCTGAAGTGTCTAGTTTTCCCCTTTTTATATCCAGTAGTGTACATTTTTCCATTCCAATTTCCATTCCAATATTCTGGCTAGAACATTGGAATGGTTAAAAAAAAGCCCTGAAGAGGGTAAATAGCAGGAAATAGAACATAGGCACGTCATGGATTGACTATAAGAAAGCCTAAGACAAAATCCTTTTAAGTATTAAATGCGTAAAAGTGTACAAGACATCCGATAAGATTATCAATATTATTAAGAAAGCAATGTAAACATGATGACTGGAACTGACAGCTGAAGGACAACACCTAACTAAAGTAAGAATATAGAAAGACGAAGAGGCTCGCTATCACCGCTACTGTTTATCCTAACCATGATGCCACTCAACTGAAGAGATATCTGCACGAAATGATCTCAATGATAAATGCTTGTACAACACAAGTATCACTCTCTGAGTATCCACAGTCAGAGTCCAATTACAAGCATTTGCAAGATAACTGGTAACTGTTTCAGCCGCAGGTTTTCTTGAGCGTCCTTCTCACAAAAACTTCTAATGTGTCGAAAGATACTTTCAGACAGAGGTTAGGTCACAACTAGCCTCCAGATACTGAACAGACGCATCTTGGATTTCACACACACACACACACACACACACACACACACACACACACACACACACACACACACACACACACACGCACACACGCACGCACGCACACACACGCACACATACACACACATATATATGTATAAACACACATACATACGTAATACATATATTGGATGAGGCAACTGCCGCAAGTTTTATATCAGTTTTCCTTCTCCTAGAGAGGTTACCTTCACCACGGCTTAGGGGAGCCCTCTCCACCACTTACCTACATATTTAGAAACTCTCATGCTGGATACAAGTTTACAGAAAGCATAAAGAATAAATCCTCTCATGTACATGGATGACTTGAAGCAATTTAAAAAAAACAAAAACAAAAACAAAACAAAAGGAACTAAAAAAGCTATGTACGATCATCGTTTCAAAAGTAAAGTCCGCTATTATTTAACTAAAAAGTTGAAGAGCTTTGAAGAGTTGTATGAAAACGGGCGGCTTGATGTGCTTTAGACTTTATTTTTTCACGTAGCCACGATAATCCTCAATGTACTTTTGCGATCAATTCAATGACACATCTCTGCTTCATACATACGTTCATGACAAGCGTTTCTTTCTTAGACTCTCACACCGTCAATATCTGCAGCAGGGAGATGAAACTTTCAGGTCATGAATGCATAAGCTCAGTCATTATAACAATACAATTTACACTCTCCTTTAATCCATTCGGGCGGAATAAAACATTATTTTTGAAACGCTCTTCTTATAACACTTCAGTACCCCTTTTTTATTTCCAGTACCCTATTTTTTTCACAATTATTAAGAGAGTCGTGGATGTGTTAACTCAATTGGTTGGTAGTTGCTCGGGTTTTTCCACTTTTGAACTTCTTTGTGTTTCAATAGGGTGTTTCTTGTGATCAGCCATTCTGGTACTGTTTTGCAGATAAATCCTCTTAATTTTTGCACCAGTTTATCACATATTGATGTGATTTAAAAAAAAATTCATACGCATGTATTCTATCGTGACTTAGTCTATTCCAGTTTCCATTTTACTTATGGTGGACATGAGCGTTTTTTCATTAATTTCTGTTTTAATTCCCTCTTCAATTTCCTGAAGTTTATTTTTCATGCCATTTAGATATTCACAATTTTTGCTGTGGTTTGAGGATGTTTCCATATCTGGCTCTAAAAATGTTTTGTTTCTGTCGGGTCTGATTATTCCGTTCTTGTTATGACTCCATTTATATTCTATTAAAATTGCCCTTTCAAGCGTCCTATTTAATTCATACTGTTTCAACATGTATTTATATAGTCTTAGTCTTATTTACATTTGCTGCTATTTTCTATTTTAATTCTCCATGTTTCTTATTTAGTCTTCCTTGTAAGTATGGGTTTACACTCTTCTAAAGTTTTCTGTTCTCTTTCATTCTTTTATATATTCATTAATCTGGGCTTTCAGACTGATTTCCCATCTGGGCTTTGTCCATCCATTGTTTAATCCAAGTTTTGTTCCTGCTTTTTCATTTCATGTTTACTGATTTTTCCCCTACATGCATTAAATTCTTCAGGTATATAATAATATCTGTTGAGATATATGGGAGGAGTCTGTTTGCCTATTCCGTTTCTAATTTCAATTTATTCCTTTTTTCGTTCCTTAGAGATATCACGTTTTTTTTATCCTCGTGCATAAATTGTTTAATCGTTTCAATTTCTCGTGCTTCTTCCTCAATTGGTTATGTGAATTCGCTTTATTGAGTTTACACTGATCCAGTATTAATATTTTTACAGTTATCTACCCCTAGGTTTCTAGCGTTACCAGACCAGGCTGTCTGAAGGTATTGGCTTCCTGAGACGAAATACACCTAACATTGATGCTTTTTGTTCTTCTACTTTCTTTTTTCAAAACTTAATTATGTTCTGCAAAACCAAAACAACAACCTATCTTTTCCTCCTTTTTCTTCTTCCCATTTCCCCTTTCGCTTCCCCCCCCCAGTTTCTGACTGGTTTCCTAACTTAAAATGTATCAAACATTAATATTGTAACCCTTTTCCCTCTCCTATTGCTAAACTCATTCACGTTCTGCAGGACAGGAAACAAAAACCGTAAACTCCACTGTTAAAAAAACAAAAACAAACAAACCAAACACTAAAGAAAGAGCCTGACCAATAAACACCTACAAACTAAATGAAGGCAACATGTATACTATTTTCAAAACTTAATTCAGCATTAAATGATCCGAAAATGGTTGATATGCCGTAAAACTAAATTAAACCAAACCAAACCAAACCAAACCTCTAGGTTTTCCCCGAAGCATTTCTTGACCTGTTACACTATCTTTTATTGATTTTTCACAGAACCATCTTTTCTCGAGAATGTGTTTAGCTTGGCCTAAACCCCTTAGTTGCCGAGTAGTTAGCAGACATGTATCATAAATTTTCCAATCGTTTCTCCTTTGGGTTATTCTGAAGAATGAACTTGTTCTCTTTTGTAGTTCATTTCTTTCTATGCAGTTTTAGTTTGCTTTACTGTTCGTTACTGTTTTCTTGTGTTTTACGTGGAATTAAAGAGTCCGTTTTCTGATTCTGTGAGCTTCTTCCTGAAATTAGAAGAGTAGCCAACATTTTCAGGGCGTCGAGCGCGTCCCCATATTGGCCAGCAAGGAAAACTTGCCGATCCTAAGACTCAGATCTTTCTCGAGTCTCACGGCTTGTATTATTGTTACGTATCATGAATCATATTTAGTTGCATGTGGCGACCGAGCCTAGGTTTAGTTTACATGCATTCTTAAAGAAAAATAAATAATGGTAGTAGTTGTGGCCCAGTCCTTCACAGAGAACATGTAGTATATATATATATATATATATATATATATATATATATATATATATATATATATATATATATACTAGCAGTTCCGCCCGGCTTTGCTCGGGCCCTATGTACTGTTCATAAGGTTGTGTGCATACGTATATATTAAAAAGTGTGAATATGTAAAGTAATGCCTTTCTGTATAATAGTCTTCCTTAACTACCATAGACAAAAGACAGACATTTTCACTTTTATAGATGTATAGATAGATTGCTATATTGGATGGAATATATAGTAATGATATAAAAGTATAAAAAATCACTCGTGCGCCACCACCGAGAATCGAAACCAAAACGTTCAGCTCACGATTTATTTTGCCTCTGCCGTCAGTGATTGGGTTATGAAAACATGTTTACTGCAATGCTAAAAATTAAAACATGAACCAATAACTACTACGTTATGCATTCGTAATGCCGGCGTTCGACCTTCATCTGGCAAATTTCATTTTTTTAATTTTTACACTTTTGCACCAATTTTCCGGGCTAAAACCAAAATATAAAGTTTTGCATGGATTCAAATACCTTATATATGAAGTTTCATGTCTGTAAACCAAAAACTCTAGGAGGAGGAGTTTGGTAGGCAAAATTTGTTAAACAAATATATATGGAAACAATTTTGTGTTTGCTATAAACCTTTTATGCAAATATTATGCAAGTATGAATCATGTAGAATATCTGCATGAATATAATTACACGTAATAGTTGACTAAAGATGATCATCCCATAAGAAAACCGAAGCAAATAATAGGGAATTAATTAAAATGAATGTGTAAAAGAATATGTAAATTAGCTAGATCTTTTGCTAGTGAATGCAATTCCATAACCCATATATAAGAAAATTGTATTTTCTTTTTAAATACATAGAAAAGAGGGTTTTTAATATGAATATCAATACACAGACAAAAAAAACGAATTTATAGGAGCGTATATATATATATATATATATATATATATATATATAGAGAGAGAGAGAGAGAGAGAGAGAGAGAGAGTTTTTGAAATTGTTCAACGATTAACATAATATATACAAACAATTTTGTAATTCTACATGATTTAATTCAGAATTTCCATTTGTATGTTGAGCATATTTTTTCTTCTCTGAATTATATCAAAAATATTGATTATAATATTTATTTGGACTTTAGGTTAACAGTAAATCTGTTATCACACAGCATTTCATTATTTCATTTAATATACATACATACATACATACATACGCACATATATGTATATATATATATACATATATAAATTTTAAATATATATGTATATATTTAGTATATCTATCCTTATAAGAATTATTGGCTACACATGTGCATATATGTTTCAGCTGTACCTCATTCAGTGATCAAGACACATAAGGCGTCTTTTTTTTTTTTTGAAACCAAAATCAAACACGATTTGAGTTGGGTTTCAAAAGAAGAAAAGACATGATTAGGCTGGATCTTTTATGGGGGTGCAAATGAAACATGTATGCTTATATGTAGCCAATAATATCCGTATAAATAAGAATGCTATAATTATGCTTTGCTTGTCGTTGAACTCTTTTTTATAAACATCGAAGTTTCTTTGGATTTAGATCTAGAAAACTAGAACAACACAAACATTATATATATATATATATATATATATATATATATATATATAAATGTGTGTGTGTGTGTATACATTCAAACATTTCCCTTGTTATATCGTTATAAATGTTTATTTAATTTTATAAGTCGTTACTTAAGCAAGAATGTGAGAATAAAACTTCAATTCGACGATCGTTTGCTAGCTGTAGGAACGAGGGAACTCATCTGTTCACCAGGAGAATTAAAATACTTTCAATCTTTCCGCCTCTGTCCATCCCCGCATCTCAAGGCTTTCCAAAAGCCAGCTTAGCAGTCGCAGATGCGCAATAGCTAGGCACAAAATCTGCCTCCTCCATTTCAAACGTTTCCAGCAACATCCGTACACGCGAGCCGTTCGCGCCGCTGTAGAAGGACCGGAATTCTCGGCGCGAATAAACATTAAAGACACATTTGGAATCCCCTTTGTTGGCAAAGGCGGTTGGACTGAGGGAACGTGCAGAGATGATAGGGACTACGTTTTGATGTTGTGAATACAGGTTAGGACCTTTCTGAAAAAAAGAAGGTTTTTGCGAACGTTGGAAGCGGTCACAGAAGAGGAACACGAAGCAAACGAACAAAAGCCTTTCGACGGTATGACAGCTTGCACAAAAGTGCCAAATGTGCGAAAGCCAGCAACACCTACGCCGGCGCCCCCACTGCCAGCTGCTTCAAACGTTTATTGATTCCAATGTGAGAACAGGAATATGGCCACACGCACAAAATGGCGACGGCGAGTATGCGTGTGTGTTAAAATCGACTGCGCATGTGCAATGTTAATTTTGTTAATGGAGGAGCTGATAAAATCTGTTAGGAAAGTAAGCACAACTTTTTGAAAAGAAAATGGAAGATATTTTATTAAAACGTACCTGAAGTAAAAATATGAAGCGCGCGCCAACATACATATTACAATATGTATGAAGAAATAATTAGAGTGCTCATTTATATTCCTAAGAGTACCATATATATCTATATCTATATCTATATCTATATCTATATCTATATATATATATATATATATATATATATATACGGTGTCCATAAAATTCGTGTGCACTTTAAAAATTTATAACTTTATTTGTATTTGCAATAGAAATAATCTGGAAAATGGATTTGAAAGAAGTAACTCTATATATTTTAAGCATTTATTGAAATTTTATTTAACTTTCCATATGCCCTCCATCATTAGCAATACAAGTTGTAATACGATTTTGCAGTTCACGAAAAACATTTGCCAAATGATTTATAGTAATGCCTGAAATCACATTAGCTATTCTAGCTTTCAAATCTTCGAATGAACTAGGTTTGGTTGCATACACAATTATTTTCACATGCCCCCATAAAAAATCTAATGGAGTCAAATCTGGCGAGCGTGGAGGCCAATGAAATGGTCCACCCCTGTCAATCCATCTGTTAGGAAATTCCTGATTTAGAAACTGTCTAACACGCCGAGCAAAGTGACAAGGAGCTCCATCTTGTTGAAACACTGTATCATCTTTCAAGTTTAATTGTTCAAGTTGCGGAATAAAGTAATTCTGCAAAATATCTAAGTAGCTGTCACTGTTAATAACACAATCTTCAAAAAAAATATGGCCCTATGATTCGATTTATTCCCAAAGCACACCAGACACTAACTTTAAGAGCGTCCCTTTCATGTTCAACAGTTTCATTTGGGTTTTCAGTTCCCCTAATTCGGCAATTTATGCCTGTTGACCTTGCCACTAATGTGAAATGTTGCTTCATCAGAAAACAGTAAATTACTCACAAATTCATCATCATTGCAAAGCTTTTCATTGAACTGGCGACAGAAAGTTAGCCGTGCATAATAATCCTCTTCTAACAACTGTTGATGTAATTGAATTTTGAAGCTTTCATATGAAGTTTTGCCCGCAGAATCTTATGCACAGTAGACTTTGGCAGCCCAAGCTCCAATGATGCCCGTCTTACAGACTTTCTTGAACTTGCAGTAAAGGATTCTTCTATGGAAGCAACACTTTCGTCACTGACACATGGCCTTCCAGACCGTGGTTTATCATGGGCAGAGACTGTCTCTTTAAATTTTTTCATCCATTTAACAATGATGTTCATATGAGGCGCTTTTTTATCGTATTCAATTCTAAACTTTCTTTGTACAGCAATAGTAGATTTCAATTCAGCCAACCAAAGCTCACAGTTTACTTTTTCCTCAATTGAAGCCATGGGACCAAATTGATTCTGAAAAAGAAAAGAAAATATTTTTTACTTATTTGTTACTCATCTAAAAATTGTTACGAAGTTTGTGGTAAAAAATTATTCAATAACTATACTTAAAACTAAATACATGAAACTTTATAATATTTTGTACAGATTATTTCTATCGCAAATATAAATACAGTTATAAAATTTTTAAAGTGCACACGCACTTTATGGACACCCTATATGTATATATATATATATATATATATATATATATATATATATATATATATATATATATATTAGCATGGAGGTGCGACGTTGCCTGAGATTGAATGATGATCCACAAATATTTCACACTCCTATATTTTTATTGTCATCGACATCTGTTTAACTCCCCCGGAAGGAAGCTTCACATGCGTCTGTGAATTAACTTAGTTCAAAATATATGTTATTCTACATTACACTCTGGAGAACCTGCTGTTTCTTTTATAAAATTATTTTATATTAACTTCTTTCCAGGTTACGAAAAAATCATTAAGAAATTTACGTGCGGAGAAAAAATTAAGAAATTTACGTGAGGAGTTTGAACCTACAAACCACGTTATGCAAAAAAAAAAAAAAAAAAAAAATAAATAAATAAATAAAATAAAATAAAAATAAAACAAGATAAATAAAACTAAAACAAAAACACAACAAAAAACCCCACTATCAACTTACCGAGAGTGGAATTTTCAACCTAATTTAATTTGTTTTTTTATTAGCTTTTATTGTAAGCAAAGTAAATATCCTAGAGTTCACTTGCCTATTCAATATCACAGATTTAAAAAAAGCTTTTCGCATCTATTTGATAAATGGTCATGTAGTATTTATTAGAGACTTCACACTTTAATATCAAAGATTTAACATGCCTAGATTTTTTTTTTGGGGGGGGGGCGCTGGTTTTGACTGATCACCACATCCTTCGAAATATGTAATGTTTCCTTATATTTTGTTTGGTTTTGGCACAAGTGAAAATATAGATGAAAATCTTACAAGTTTATCAAAACTTTGGAAGAGTAAATATTGAAAAGTTTGCTTACTTTAAAAAAAACTTTCATTTACATTTAAAATGACCAAACATATGAGATTCTACTCTTTTAGGCGATTATGTGTCAGCACACTAAAACGTTTTTTTAGAATTTAGAATGGGGGTTCAGTTGTGCATATAAATATAATGTAAGCTGATCCCATTTCGGTACATTACAACTTTTTAAGCAGTTAAGTAATTTTTACCACTAATTCTAAGGCCGATCAGTAAAATCATAAAATCACATGTAATTGCTATATTTTTCGTATTGCCACTCATACTTAGGGTTATTAGTAGGAAAGGAGCGTCTTTTTATGACTTTTAACAATACTATATATTAATACGATAGCGTGTGTGTTATTTATTTTGTGTGTCACGATTACATCCGAGTGACTGTTCTTTAATTGTTATAGATTCCTATTTCTTATAATAAATATTTTTAGCAAGAATCCTTCATAAGTTTTGGTTTCGGTTTATATTATAGCTGATGGCACGTAAGCCATCTATTCTTTTTTATAAATGATTTTACCAAGAATTCTTCATAAGTTTTGGTTCCGATTTCGATTATAAATGCGGGAACTCCAGTGATCCGTTTATTTTTATAAATAATTTTATCAAGAATTCTTCATAAATTTTAGTTTCGGTTTCGATTATAGCTGAAGGATCTCAAGCTGATACAACCAAGTCATATGGGTATATTTTTGATTTTAAAAACCATAACTTTATAATATATAAAAATCGATAGAACATTAACTCTATAATAATATATACGAAATCTGCAAGAATTAAAATATCATATTTAAGCGTACCTTACGACCTGGCTACGCCCGGCGTCCCTGCCAGCTTAGATAAATAGTTTTGCAGGTTTAACAAGAGTTACAATAATATCAGAGCATCTCTATTTACGCCATGAATACCAACATCAATATATTACATATGAATGCGTCCCCTGTGGAATTTCCACAGGTCCTGCTAGTTGTTATTATTTGCATCTCGTTTTTTTTTACAGTAAACCAAATCAATTTAATATTTAAAATTTAACATTCATATAAGTTAACGAAAGATTCATATAGTTAACGAAGCCCAACGCCATCTCCATGTTAAAAATGGTTTTCTAAATAGTAACATTATTATTTAGAAATTCGTTCGTAACAATTGTAGGGTGCGTTGTTAATATTTTGTTCTTACATCGTTTTCTCATTTTAGCTACCAATCGTCGACTATTTCCAACTGTTTTTGAAAAATTTCAAGTAGCATGTTGTACACTAACGTGAACTGATAAAATTTGGCCTTGTTTAAAATCAAAATAAACATTTTGTTGCTTTTCAATTTGAAATACATTACAAGGAAAATATTTGAGAAAAAAATATACCATGAAATTACCCAGCTGTTCATGTAATAATTTGAAAATTTACAAAAAAAAAAGAACTCTAATTAAATATTTATATATATTAAAAGAATCGGAATCGGGAATCCAATCGGAATCAGAAATTTAGAACATAATCGGTAATTGGATTGGAATCGGGAAAAATTTTGGAATCGTCCCATCACTAATATATATATTGTTTTTCAAATATAATTATCAAATGAAACGTATTTCGTCATTTACGACTCATCAGAGTGGTTGAATCTAGAGGGATTCAGCCACTCTGATGAGTCTTAGACGACGAAAAACGTGTAATTATATACACGGATAATTATATTTTTAAAACAATATGTATGCCGCTCCCCATGTGGGGATACCAAGTTGGTTAAAGGGAAAATTATTCCAAACTCGCATTACGTAAAAATGCACTTTCGTTAATAATTGAATTCATTCCAAACGTATCGCAAAAACAAAAACAAATAACACACCTACACCCCCCACACACGTATATATATATATATATATATATATATATATATATATATATATATATATATATATATATATATATATATATCCAACATAGTGGTAATCAACAGTTCTGATAAAGCTGCTATTTTTATTGACAGAAAAATTAACAACAACCAGCTAATATAAGTTTATTAACATTTCTATGAAAATAGTGACGACTGTGTTTATTAACATTGAATATAAATTACTAAAGTACTAATAAATAATAATAAAATACTAATAAATACTTAGAAAGTAATATTGTGCTACATTTTTTTTTTACTTGGGGGTCACCACTTATCAAGGCCTGAAGGCCACTCAGGGATAAGGATTATTGCGTGTACAGTAATCAATGAGATAGTATTGTAGTAATCATTAGTATTGGAGATTTGATAGAGTGTCTTACTTAAGGGGGCAGTTTGTCAGGAGTTTGGTTATGTTGGACTTGAAGACGTCCAAGTTGTAGTCAGGTAGGAAACAGGCAAGCGGCAGAGAGTTCCACTGGCGTCTGGGATCCTCTGACCACTCTGTTGTAGCAGTTAAGATAAAAATGAAATCGCGCACAGAATTCACTTTTTCCATAACTACCAACGTAATAGATGTACTGAGACTAAAGCTGCTTTCAGGACTGCCAGCAACCACTGTAAAAGAGTAACAAAACATGCAAGAGAGCTATATGCCCAGTCTGTTAAATCCAAAGTAGCTGAGCAGCGGCTTAGTTCCCACCAGTTCTGGCAAATAGCAAACAGGATCTTGAACAGAAGTGTGCCTTCTTATCCCAACTATCATCAATGGACCTGAGGTCATCTCGTCCATAGTTCAATAAAAATAATAAAATCACATTGTAAGATAAAATACAGAATTTACTCCTTCAATCAAGCACTTGCGTACAGAAAATGTTCTTTTTTGCCCCGTTTCTTTCGAATGTTCCCGTATACACGCAGCACTGCATTAATTTATTTCTTTGGCGAAGAACTGCTGCACGTCGAAATTACTATGAGTTCTTTTCTCACAGTATTCGACAATGATCATATACTATTATAATGATAGTCGAAAACGAGGCTATATTAAAGGGAGGTCACTCTCGAATGCTGCTGTCATTTAGTGTGCATGTGGACAAGCAAATAAGCAGGAGTTTAGAATATATATATATATATATATATATATATATATATATATATATATATTTATGATAAGCGGCCTGATAAATCATAAAATAGAAAGTCGAAGAGATGGAATGAATGGAAGACAGAAAGGAAAAGAAATAAAACACATGGGCATTTTTATTTTTATTTCTTCCCGTGTTTAATTATTTTTACTTTTTGTCGTTCACAAACGCATATGTATATAATTCCCTTACACCTATCAACCTTATCGCTAGTGTATGAATTGTTACGTGTAAAAAGAACCCTCCATATGTTATGTATATTCGTTTATGTTTTCAGTTATTAAAAACCCATACGAACAAAGCCATCGCTATCGATCAAATGACTCGCTCAGCAACCGAACTGAGCGTAACTGCTTTACTTTTATTACCCAATCTAAAAATTTAAAAAGGGGAGATAAATCTTGCCATTGCAAAGAAACATTTCTTACCAATGCCACATATGCAAGGCCCGTAATAATTTTTTCATGGCCTTTTACTTAGAGAAAAGACGTCACTAATCTTTCTCTGCTCTATTATTTTAGATTAGCTGCTTATTACTCACTTTTACCTAAAATCTCTAACCCGATCACAAAGGGGATTGTATTATTTAATAGGTACTTTCAATAAGATTCCAGACGTTTTTCTACGTGGATTTAAAATTGTCGTAGACCCTTGAACATCTAGTATGTTATTACTATACATCGCATGAAATAACTGACCAATTTTTATGAAGTCAGGCTCAAATGAACAGCTACAACAGGAATTGGAATACACCCCACTAAAGTCTGATTGTCACAGCTGGTGAATTTAAAAAATGCAGTCTAGACGCGAGGACACTTTTAAAGAACGATTTGCAATAAAATTTTGTTTAAAATTTGGAAAATGAACTGCCTTGGGCCCTTTTTGCATGAATCGAGCATCATTTTTGAGTGTCATAAAGAATTCAAGGAAGGCAGGGAGTTTGCAAGGGATGATTAGAGGTGTGGAGGAGTAAGGATGTCAGAACACCAGAGTTGATAAGCCAAATAAAGAATTTCATTGATAAGTAGCATCCTGTGTCTATAGAGACAAGTTTGATGTCAGTGTGGGAACTGTGTAAATTATTCGCGAGGAACAAAAGACACGGAAGATTCACGCAATGCACCAGCCCATAACTCCATCCTTGTCACAGACTATTTGAAAAAGATGGACATCAAGACAGTTCCCCACCCTCCCTATAGACCAGACTTTCCCCCTAATGACTTTTGATTATTCCCTAAGCTCAAGGAAAACTTCATAATTAGGGAAAATAAAAGAGTCTGTAACGAGGGTCATTGACACGCTCACACAAGACGACATTCGATGGGTGCGTTCCAGAGGTTATTGGAGCAGTACAAGTGCATTGAAACCGAGGGAGGTTATTCGAAGGGGGCTAGAGTTTCATGTGTGTGCTATCAATAAAAATGCCTATACGAAAAAAGTGTTTTACATAGGCGTCACCACTTATCAAGGCCGATAGGCCACTCAAGGATAAGGGTTAAAGAGTGTAGAGTAGTCAAAAGGACAATATAGTAATCGATAGTAATGGAAGTTCGGTAAATTTGTTAACTAAAGTGGAACGGCTCATCAGAAACTTGTTCACGTTGGACTTGAAGACAACCATATTATAGACAGCTGGAAAGCAGGAACACGGAAGACAATTCCTCAGGCATGCAGTTCTAAGAAAGAAGCTTTGATCATGGAATCTACGTTTAGGTTTAGGCACAGATAAAGAGTGTGGAAAATTATTGATAATGTTTTCAGCTAGTCTTGTGTTTCTTGTGAAAGTTTGGCGAGGGGGGACCATAGATTGAAGCTCAGTCGAACACTTTCCATGAAAATAACGATAAAGCAGAGACAAACTCGCAACATCTTTTCTGTGAGATAGAGGTTGCAGCGAAAAGAAAAGGATATCTACCACCAGGCCACGAAGTCTATTTTAAACCCTATCAAGGCATGACAAGTCCTTTCTAGCAGCTCCTGCCCATATGTGGCAACAGTATTCCATCCTTGGACGTATCTGGCTCTTATATAGATAGAGAATTGCATCAGCAGTGAGATATCTACTGGATCGATAGAAGGATCCGACCATTTTTCCAGCGGCCTTGGGAACAGATTTGATGTACGTATTCCATTTAAGATCAGGAGTAAAGGTCAAGCCCAGAAGTCTGTCAAAACTTGAGGGCTCACCAAGACGAGAGCCATTCATTTTAATTGATGCCAGATGGGGATCAGAACGTTGATGATGTAAAGATAGAAGCTTGGTTTTAGATGCATTAAAAGTAACCAGTCACTCCTTTCCCCATTGTATAACGTGATCAAGATCAGAGGAGAGAGAATCGGAGAGAACTTGGTCGTTTACTGTCTTAGATGTGCTACCATAGATGGTAGTGTCGTCAGCAAAAATGTCTACGAATGATGTAAGGATGTGATTTGGAAGATCATTAATGTAGACCAGGAAAAGAGTTGGGCCCAGGATGGACCCCTGAGGGACTCCAGCATTTATACTGTGAGCTTCTGATTTTTGCCCATCAACTACTACTCTTATGAACCTATCAGAGAGAAATGATTTAATAATTGAGAAGACATTTCCAGCTATACCATAGCCGGAGATCTTGTGAAGTAAACCTTTATGCCATACCCTATCAAAGGCCTTTGATATGTCAAGACCAATTGCCCTAGAAAGGTTATTCATAATGGATACAATTGATTAATTTACATATGTTTCCCTTGATCAACGAAAAGCAATTATTTATCTTTTACTCTTTTTTATTTTGGAATTGGAGTTTATTATTCATTTTGATCAAGTCATAAACCGATAAAAACATGATTTTGATTCAATTTTTAAATAAACACGTAAAATGAATATTTATAATCATTTAGCTGTCTCATCTATTTTTTAGATTATTCTAGAGGAATATATATATATATATATATATATATATATATATATATATATATATATATATATATATATATGTAATAGGAGGTATATTTGGTAAAAAAATATTCGATTTTTTATTGGTACTCCATAATTTTTACCATGGCTGTATGTAAGATTTAATTTTCTGATGGTTGCATAAAACAGTAATGTCTGTAGGTATCAACCATATTTAATCTTTATTTATAAAAGCACTAGCTGGTAGCCTGGCATTGCCCGGTCGTACAATACGCTTAAACATGATATTTTAATTTCTGAAGGATTCACATGCATTTTTATAGAATAAATCCTCTATTGATTATTACATATAACGAGGAATAATTCGCGAAAAAAAAAAAGAAATGAATAAAATTATAATGATAACTTGCGGGACATGTGGAAATTCCACAGCGGCATTTTTCATATGTAGTATATTGTTGCTGGGCACTCTGTGGACATTCTGTTCAGCATGAAGGAAGGTACAATCATACTATTCTAGCCCTTTTATTAAAACTATATCGCCCCTTACTAAAATAACTTTGATATATTTCCTGGGCTGATTATTTCATTACAAGCACACCGGTCAATTAACTCACATTTTATCATTTCTCATAATTATTGAATATGTAACTATGTTCGACAATAATTTATATTAATTTTAACCGACATTATCGCCTCTCCCCTTACTAAAATAAAAAAAATTTGACATATTTTATGGGCTGATTATTTCATAAAAAACAACTATCAATTAATTCACATTTGATCATTTTTCAAATTCTTGGATATGGTACTAATTTCGACAATAATTTTTCATCATTTAAACTTACCATAGCACACACTTTACTAAAATAATACTTCGATATAGTGTCTAGGCAGATTATTTCATTACAAATACACCAATCAATTAACTCACATGTCATCATTTTTCATAATTCTAGGATATGTTACTAATTTCAACAATCATTTTTATAAGTTAAACACACCTTATAGCTTCCACCCTTACTAAAATAATTACTTTGATATATTGTCTGGGCTGGTTTTTTTCATTACAAGACACCAATCAATTAACTCACATTTCATCATTTTTCATAATTCTTGGATATGTTACAAATTTCGACAATCATTTTTCATAATTTAAACCATCTTTATCGCCCCCTCTTACTAACATAATAACTTTGATATATTGCCTGGACTGATTATTTTATTATAAACACACCAACCAATGAACTCACATTTCATCATTTTTCGTAATTCTTGAATATGTTACTCATTTCGACCATATTTTTTGTAATTAAAACCATCCCTATCATTCTCTCTTACTAAAATAATAACTTTGATATATTGCCTGGACTGACCATTTCATTGAAAATACACTAATGCATTAAATCACATATTATCATGTTCCATAATTCTTGGATGTGCTACTAATTTAGACAATCATTTTTCATAATTTAAACCATCCCTATTGCCCTCTCTTACAAACATAATAACTTTGATATATTGTCTGGGCTGATTATTTCATTTCAAGCACACAAATCAACCCACATTTCGTCATTTTTCATAATTCTTAGATATGTTACTAATGTCGACAATCATTTTTCGTCATTTTAACTCACATCATCGCCCCCTTTACTAAAATAATAACTTTGATATTTTGTCTGGGCTGATTTTTTTTATTGCAAACACACTAATGCATTAATTCACATATTACCATTTTTCATAATTCTTGGATATGTTACTAATTTGACAATAATTTTTCATAATTTAAACACACATTATCGCCCTCTCTTACTAAAAATAACTTTGATATATTTCCTGAGCTGTTTATTTCATTACAAACACATCAATCAAATAACTCACATCTAATCATCTTTCATAATTCTTGGATATGTTACTAATTTCGATAATAAATTTTCATAAGTTTAACGCACCTTAAAGCCTCCCCCTGACTAAAATAATTACTTTGATATATTGCCTGGGCTGATTATTTCATTAAAAAGACACCAATGAATTAACTTACATTTCATCATTTTTTATAATTATTGGATATGTTAGTAATTACGACAATCATTTTTTATAATTAAAAATTCACATGATGCCCCCTTCCTACTAATATAAGAACTTTGATATATTGTCTGGGCTTATTATTTTATTACAAACACACCAATCAAGTAACTCTCATTTCATCATTGTTCATACTTCTAGGATATGTTACTAATTTCGACAATAATTTTCATAAATTTAACCCACTATGTCGCTTCCCCTTACTTAAACAATAACTTTGATATATTGCCTGAACTGATTATTTCATTACAGACAAATCAATCAATTCCGGGTATTTTCATAGTATATATGTTCCACCTATCTTATGCAATCCCTGATGACGCTGCATGTTCTGCTAGTATATATCGTTTATCTCGGGCCACACTGGGTATTATGCTACTATATGCTTTCCACCTATCTAATTCAATACTGGGCGACGTCTTCTGCTAGTATATATTTGCACTTATCTCATTCAAACCGGGGGCTGAGTTCATGTCCGCCACCCCACTATCAAAAATATACATAAAATTAAATAATATTTAAATTGTAAACTGTTTCAGCCATTTCTAGGACTGCCTTTATATTCCCAACCCACTGCTAAAAATATACATGCAATAATGTAATGTCTAAATAGTAAATTGTTTCAGTCCCGTCCGGGACTGACTTCACATCCTCCACCCCACTGTTATAAATATACATTAAATAAAGTAATGTGTAATGCGTAAACGGTTTCAGCCATTTCCGGGACTGATTCTATATCCCCTACACTATTGTTAAAAATATACATGAAATAAAGTAATGTTTAAATCGTAAAAAGTTTAAGTCATTTCCGGGACTAACTTCATATCCCCCACCCCACTGTTTAAAATATAATTGAAATAAAGTAATGTTTAAAATCATAAACTGTTTCAGCAGCTTTTCGAAATTAATACATAAAACCGTTAACACGGTTAGAGATTAGGCAACCATTGCTCCAACATGAATTTCTGAGTGTAGTATGTTTCAGCATTCCAGTGACTTAAACCCCCTCTTTTTTTGGTCTTGGTTAAGGGAGGAGAAATCCTTCATTACCGATACAATTTTTTATTTTTGTTACTGACCAGAGTGCCCCTTTTGAGGAGCTTGTTTCCCCCAAATTTTAAACCGATCTCATGTCTAACTCTGCCCTAGTGGGGAGGCAAGTAAACAAAAAATAATAATCATAAGGGACATTTTTCAGGGCATCTTATAATTAATCAGAAGGGTCATTTTTCAGGGCATCTTATAATTAATCAGAAGCGACGTTTCCAGTGCATTTTGTAATTAAATCAGAAATTACTTTTGCCAGTTACTTTTGTAATATTAAAACTGTGTTACATTAAATATAGTACCTATTTACAATGCCTCCCCACGGGAGAGATTTAGACGCCAGGGTCGTTTTTTAACGTGGAGAAAAGGAACAAAAATTGTCTTAGTCGTAAAGGATTTCTCCTCTACTGAGAGAGAAGAAATTGAAATGTAGCGTCTGAAGAACAGATACTACATTTTGATCTTGGTCAAAACATGAAGAAGAACAAATCATTTTTATTAGCTTTGCCTCAACAGCGACACCAATTTTTTTCTTTGTTTTAACAGAATTTCATAACAATTAAACGACCCGGATGTAAGCGTGACACACAAAAGAACTCTCACGCTATCGTATTAATATATTGATGTCGTTCATCAAATTCCGTCTATGCTTATTTTCAATATCACGTCAGCTGATATTTGGGTTTGACGATGAATGCCCTGGAAAATTCACTTCTAATTAATGTTTAGTTTTAAAATAAGCAAACGGAGAAATAATTTGCGACGATTTTAAGTGGAACTCATTAATAAGAAAAAAAATAAAATAAAATTATGAGGTACCCGTTTTTATATGGTCCTCTTCTATAGAGGATTTAGTTAGCCAATCAGCTTTCTAGTATCCACTGCGCCCCTTCCTATCAGCCAAAACAGATCCTTTGTCCGATAAAATGCATGTCCATTGGCTGATAGGAAGGGGCGCGGTGGATACTAGAAAACTGATTGGCTAACTAAATCCTCAATAGAAGAGGACCATCTAAAAACGATAAACAACCACAGAATTCGCGCATAAGCCTGAGGAATCCTAGAGTGGATGAAACGCCGAATATTCAGTGTAGCTTAATCGCCATATATATTTTATAAATTACTAACTAGCTCTACCTACGTATTGACCACTTTTGAAGTAAATACTTAAAGTTTACGCATAAATCTATACTTTCGTATATTAATTTTATGTGAGTAAATGAAGTAGTTATATATTTATATATATAATATAAAGCTGAATGTCTGTGTGTGTATGTGTGTGTGTGTATGTGTGTATGTGTGTGTGTGTGTGTATGTGTGTGTGCGTGTGTCTGGTCACGAATAGGCTCCTATATGGTTGACTATTTTAAAAAAACTGATTACATATAATGATAGAAGATGTATCGAGACACAGGAATGAGTATGTTTGATCTGGCAGAAAGGTGGTTCATTAAAATTGTGGGGTCTTCGCGCCTGGTCCACAAAGTATGGAAATAAAAAAAAACAAAAAAAAAACGTTTACAAGTGTTTTTGATATAGATGTACATAATAATACTTTGATAAGTATGTTTTAACTTAAATAGGGACCGTATAATAAAATTGTGGGGTCTGCGTTCGCGCCAGGCCTCCATGGAATGGAAATAGGCACAAACTTTAATAAAGACTTTTCATACCTATCTGCGTAAGTATACTTTGATAATTATGTTTCAGTTTGAAGAAATATGGTATAATAAAATTATGGGGTGTTCGTTCGAACCTGACCTCCATAGAATTGAAATATGTCACAAAGTTTAACAAGGTTTTTAATATAGATCCACAGAATATTGTGATAAGTGTTTCAGTGTGAACAGGTATAGTATAATAAATTATGGGGTTTAGCTATTTTATTTTTACTTTCATCATATTTTGCTTTGGTTTTGATACCCCCAAATTCGAGGCTAATCCTTTACAACCCTTTCTTTTCAAAATCTATCATACTTTCATAAATGAGAGTCCATTTTCTGTAGGCTGTTTTTGAACCCAGTCAATGCCGGGTACTTTTGCTAGTATATATATATATGGATAGATGGATGGCTAGATAGATAGATAGATAGAGAGAGAGAGAGAGAGAGAGAGAGAAAGAATAAATAACAAAAACTTATATTCCAAAATTCATGATGTTAACTATCTTATAATTTATTCCTGTAATTCAGTTGACTTATACAATTCTTGACAGTATCTGTTTCGTAGCGCAAAATACTGCCAAGAATTGTATAAATCAACTGAATTAAAGGAATAAATTATAAGATGGTCGACATCATGAATTTTGGAAGATACCTTTTTGTCATTTATTCTCTATATTGCTCTGTAATTACATTGAGCTTCTAAAATATTGATTTATACATATTATAAAAATATTTCTACAGAAATATATATATATATATATATATATATATATATATATATATATAGTAATTTATAAAATATATGTGGCGATTAAGCTACACTGAATATTCTGCGTTTCATCCAACTATAGGATTCGTCAAGCTTATGCGCGAATTCTGTCGTTGCTTCTTGTTTTTATATATGTTGAGGATTTCTAGTTGGCCAATCAGCTTTCTAGTATCCACTGCGCCCCTTCCTATCAGCCAATGGGCATGCATTTTATCAAACAAAGGATCTGTTTAAGAGCTAGGTTAGTGGTTTTAGGTGGCCGTTCTCCTTTTTTTTAAAAATTTTTTTTAATACATATAAATATACCTATGTGTACACAATAATGCACATATATATACATATATACATATATATATATACATATATGTGTGTGATCGTTTATGCATATTCATGTTTATTTAATTTATTTATATGTTTGTTTTCTATTGTTATTGTTAGTTTTAAAGCTATATTGTATCGCTATCCTAGGGTAAGTTTTATTTTGTGAACACAGTTGTTTGCTATTTCCCGCCTAGAGTTTAATAGATTTTGAGGTTCTTTAAAGTACAGGATAGAAAATTTTTCATGGAGGCATAATTTACATGGGTCGTCTAAATGTCTGCATGTGGTAGCTTGTCTCATTATTTTCCATTCGACTACCGGCGAATGTCCGCTTTCTTTGAGTTCCCAGTATTTATTCGCTAGTGTTGTTTTTATACGGTGTTTTTTATTTTTGAATGTGCTTTTGTGGTCATAGTATCGGGTTTTGAAATCTAAGGAAGTCATGCCTATGTAATATTTCTTGTTATTCGGGGTTTCTTTCGCAAATATTGTTGCTTGATAAACATTTGTTTTGGACTGGGCAAAGTGTGCAGTGTGTACAATTGCATTTATCTTGTTCGTTATTAGTATTTTTATTTATGGTATGGTTGTTCTTGTCATGGGTTGATTTGTTATTATTATTATTATTATTATTATTATTATTTCTGCTAGTTTTGGTTTTATTTCTGTCATGGTGTCTACTTATTTTATTGCTTATTTTGTTGTTTTTTACATTGTTTTCATTTAGTATTTTGTTATTATGTGCCTTAATTATCATCTCTAAATTTTCGCAACAACTGTACGATAACTTCAAGGTATTTTTATTGAAGATTTTGTGTAAGGGGTTGGTTGCGGGAAAGTGTTTTTCAATAAGATCTAGAAATTTCTTGCCAAGTTTTGTTTTTAACATTTGATTGTATGGGGCCGTATACCAAATTATAGTTCTTTTTCTTCTGTTTTTAATTTTATAAATTACTAACTAGCTCTACCTACGTATTGAGCACTTTTGAAGCAAATACTTAGTTTACGCATAAATCTATACTTTCGTATATTAAATTTATGTGAATAAATGAAGTAGTTATATATATATATATATATATATATATATATATATATATATATATATATATAAATATATATATATTGCTTTAAGGTGTTCCTGAAAAAGTTAAATTTCGGTTTGTAGGAAAACCTAGCCCAAAATAGATGTTTCTGGCTTACTGCAAACCACAAAGGCGCGACGATGATTAATCTGGACGCATTGAAGAACGCGAGATGAAAGATGTTATTAGAAAAGACAGTAAAATCAGCACCTCTCCTCCAGAATAATCTCACAGTTGTCTTAAACATGCAGGAGATAATTCAGAGTTTAGATTGAACTTATGAGCCATTACAGGACTCACAGAACAACTGTTAGACGAACCTCATTCACACACACACACACACACACACACACACACACACACACACACACACACACACACACACACACACGTATATATATTTACGTGTTTGTAAATTAATGTTTTATAGGAGAAATAGTAAATAATCTCTTTGTGTAAACAAAACGAGCTTCAGATTTCAAAACATCGTTAATTCACTACCCGCACAACCGAAAGGCGTAATGGTTAGAAGCCTTGACTGTCGTTTGAGCGGTCGGGTTTCGATCTTGGCTTGGGGTAGTTGCCTGACTAGCCGCACTGATGAGCTGTGATACAGCGAAACAGTACTGAATGTGGATGACTATAATGCTCCCCATCTTGGGTTGAACATATTGGGAAGTGATATACAAACTGCCATTAGTGTATTAAGTGATGCTTTTTTTTGTAAACAAATCGAGTTTAGGCATATGAACGATGTCAAAATATCGTTAATTCACTATCCTCATAGCAGCCGAATAGCGTAGTGATTAGAAGCCTTGATTGTCGGTTTAGATCCTGGCTTGGGGTAGTTGCCTAACTAGTCGCACTGATAAGCTGTGATACAGCGAAACAGAACTGCATGTGGATGACTATATATAAATATATGTAGAAAAAGATAGATCAATAGATTGAAACGTAAATAATTCTGTTTATTTGGACGTCTTTGTCTAAATAAATCTATATATGCGGGACGTTTTAAAAGAAATGTCTCCCATTTTTAATTCACAAGCTAAAACACGCGTGGCACCGTAAAAATGCGTGATCGTTTGTGTTCGAGAATCTCTATTTCTACATTGTATAGTATTCTCAATGCATTTTTGATATTTTTGATGACTGTGTCATAAAAGTCTGGAACAGCTTTGTCACTTACACCGTTGCCGCCACTCTGAAATCGGCGAACACATTTCCTGACTGCACTGGTATCAACCGCACCGGCTTCGTAAACGTTCAACAAGCGCCAGTAAGTGTTGATCAGTTCAATTTTCTCTGCGTAAACGAATTCAGTAACGCGCCTCTGCTTCTGACGCACATCCATGGCAGGAGCTGCTTTTTTTTCTTAGAGATTCACACTGTCAATATCTGTAACAGAGATTTCTATCTTTCTATTGATCCGGTAGATATCTCACTGCTGATGCTATTCTCTATCTATATAAGAGCCAGGTACGTCCAAGGATGGAATACTGTTGCCACATCTGGGCAGGAGCTGCTAGAAAGGACTTGTCCTGCCTTGATAGAGTTCAAAATAGACTTCGTAGCCTCGTAGGAGATGTCCTTTTCTCTTCCTTGCAACCTCTATCTCACAGAAGAGATGTTGCGAGTTTGTCTCTGATGTATCGTTATTTTCATGGAAAGTGTTCGACTGAGCTTCACTCTATGGTTCCCCCCTCGCCAAACTTTCACAAGAAACACTCGTCTAGCTGTAAACACTATCAATAATTCCCCCTCCCACTCTTTATCTGTGCCTAAACCTAAACGTAGATTCCATGAACAAAGCTTCTTTCTTAGAACTGCACGCCTGTGGAATTGTCTTCCGTTTTCCTGCTTTCCGGCTGACTACAATATGGTTGTGTTCAAGTCTAACGTAAATAAGTTCTTGATGAGCCGTTCCATATAAATTATCAAATTTACCAAATTTTCATTACTAATGATTACTATATTGTCCAATTTCTACTGTACACTCTTTAACCCTTATCCTTGAGTGGTCTCTTGGCCTTGATAATGTGGTGATGCCTATGTAGAAAAAAAATTTAAATTTTCAAGATATGATATAAGTCCAGTCATCATAAAAATGTAATTTGCGATTATCTTCTGATCCATTCCGGCGGAATACAATATACCGAGGCAGTACTTTTTGAATGCCCCTTACATCTTTCCAACAATCTATGTTCACATATTTGTCTGAATGTATCTCAATATCCAGCTATCTAAAACTATTTATTTACGTATCTATTTACGTATCGATCTATTTACGCAGACCAGTTTGCTCGCCATTGTTCCTCTGGGCGGCACAGAGTTGAATCAGTTCTATTCGCCAAACGAAACAGGATGTGTCAATTTCCCCAGCCGACATTTCTTGCCAATGATGAAACTTGATCGCAGCTGACATTCTCGTAAACATTATTGGATGGAAACTTTATAACATAGATTGTCTCCTTCTCCATGGGAAATTAATTATCCGCTTTGCTTCCTATTAGAATTTTAAACAGTAAACATTGTTTCATACACGAGAGTTGGGATAAATGTTTATAGACTTCATAGTGCAGTTTAACATTTGTAATTTTGATTTTATAATTAAAGAACACACTTTAAATAACAAATATGAATTTATACATACGTGGGGGTTACAAGTTCTTGTCTGTTTTAATGCATGAACTCACTTTACACACACACACACACACACACACACACACACACACACACACACACACACACACACACACACACACACACACACGCACGCACACACATATATATGCTTGAAGCATTGTGTGAGATAGATAGGTAGAATAGATGTAGAAGGCTATCACAATGCGAGGAATGTAATGCAGTCGGTGTTCGGGAAGAAAAACGAAAACAAATAAATAAGTAAAGCGATAACTATATATGTAAATCACGTTGGACGGAAGAGTGAAAACATGTGTTAAATAGATCTGTTATATCCACCATCTGATACGAGGGGTTCCCCGAAATATATTATGGAAAACTGTCACACACAGTAGACCTATTCAAGTAAGAATGAATACATATATATATATATATATATATATATATATATATATATGTAATGAACTCATTTTCCCCTCTGATTTTGACCTTAATAGGATAAAAAATCAAGACATTTCATACAAATGTAATATGCACAAACTGCAGCACAATATCTGAGGTGTGTTATAGGACTAGTACCTCTTCACTTCCTCGATAATCGTTGATTCCTATATTTTTTCTGGTGAGAGTTCACTGCCAAAATCGGTTACAATCAATGAAAGTAGCAAAATCTTTTCTCTCTAATAGATTCCTCCTTCCACCGCCACCACTTACACTGTTGCAGGATTGTTCACAAGGGACAGTTACGAAGAAACGCCGGTTTCGGTTTTCTTTACTTTGTAGTTGCTTAAAAAAATTGGAATGACATTTTAACATTCATTTTCGTTCTATTCTTTCTACTGGGTGAAACGCATCATGGACTTAACCGATTCGAAGGGTAGTTGCTTAAAAACTGGAATGGATTTTTAACGTTCATTTTCGTTCGATGATTTGTCCTGGCTGAAACGCATCATGGACTTAACCGATTCGAAGGGTTATTTATGCCATTTTTTCCCGTTTTATTTCGTTTTGATTAGTTGATTAAAAAAAAACTGGAATGGAAAGAGTTATTTATGCCATTTTTTTTTCACTTTTCGCTGTGTTTTGTTTGTTTTGGTTTTTTCCGAACACGTTCATCATTTATGTCCCTGATTTTTGCTTTTTATTTTTCCGATTTCTTTATTAAAGAAATTTTACCTTTGTTTGCTGTTTTTTTTTTTTTTTGGTTTTGCCGATTTTTAAACGAAGTTTAACATCTTTTTTTTTTAAAAATATTTAAACAGGTTTACTTCGCTTATTCTTTACTTTAGCCCCATTTACACACATCTACAAACAACCGGACAACGCCGGGTACCCCTGCTAGTATATATATATATATATATATATATATATATATATATGCACACTTATTGCTTTCGAAATTGTCACTTGTTTTCGTCTGTATGATCGGTAAAATACAGAATTTACAGAACTTTATCAAAAGTATGTTCAGATAAACCGGGTTTAGTATTCTTAGAATAACTAGGTGTAAAGGAACAGTAATTCGTTTCCTTTAATTAGTCTGCAAATGAACGTTGAACATACAGTCTATAATTCGTCGGAAAAATATTTCTTTCAAAAAGAATGTTTTTTAATATACGAGAAAATGTATACATGTCGACAGAAATATATCCAATATCTTTTATCCAGAGAACAGAAAAAATGTTGACAGTGAAGAAAAACGCCGAAGCTGTATTTACATTGTGACGTTAAATTTGAACTCAACCTCAGATCAAAAGTCTCAAACTCAAATCCAACTGTTCTCTTCTCTCTGCACTTTCCACACTGACGCCCAAAATAAAGAAGACGGCTCTTTTATAGAGAGACTCAACCACATCTCATTTGCATACCCCTTCCCCCCTCTCGTCACATCACGTGATTTTCAGTCCATAAATACCAGGGGGCGGCTATTTTTATTTTCTCTTTTTTTTCTTTCCTAACACGAGCCGCACGATGCATGAAGTAAGATTCTTTACTTTTAACCACACATTGTTTTTGTTAGCCCCCCTCAAAAAATCGCTGACACATTTATTTAATGACGCGAGAAAAAGACATGAATAATTCGTATTTTCTTATTTTTGTATTCATATGTATTTTACATTATAGGTGCGTCAAGATGTCGTGACAGTGTCGAGCAAAGAGAAGAAAAAGATATGAAAATATTCTTACATTCTACGAGTTTTCAATTCAAACTTTTATGTCCACACGCTTATTTGGTTTTCGCAAGTTCATTTTTCCCGCCATCAGTGATGTTTGAACGCTTGGTTTAATGCAGCAATCCGTCGTGATCTCGTTTGAATTCTGGAGTTATTATGATCGAGTGAACTCTTTGAGTTCGAAATTCGACGTCGCCACTGTTATAGCCCTGTTAGAGAGTGCAAAAAAAAAAGAACGCCAAGAAAAAAATAACAACATATATTACAAAGCATACATTAGGTGGGTCTTTCGTCGTAACCGATGAACGACCTAGGTTGGCCCACCGGATATTGACTGATTATTTATTTGTTTCCCACGAAAGAAAATGTGACACAAGGTCGGTTTAATGTGGGAGATAACCAGTTCCCCTCAAAAGGGGATTCTGCAAAAGTAAAATTGCCTTAGCATAGAAGGGGTTCCCCCTCTATTGACTGAGGGCAATTAATTTGAGTGCAGCATCTGTGCAGACACCACACTTCAGTGATCAGCCCAGTACAAGAACCGGATGGCGACTGACACATTAGGGCTTAGTCTTCCGGTATTTAGTGAGACTTGAATAGTCTATTAGTAGGTAACATAGGTTAGTTTCGCCACAATATTTAAGTAAATGAAAAAATAACTTGTACAGATTGTTTATTGTTTCTACTGTCTAATAGAAACGAGCGATTATTTTTCTATTCGTTTCTTCATTATCGGATGAAAAAATAGCCGACCTCTCTTGGTTTTAAATGGAGACGGTTGTTAAATAAAATATTTCGTCGAACTCATGCTTTCATACGGCAACCGCCAAACCGGATGTGACGTAGATTTAAATAACGGCTAGACAATCTAAAAGAGTGCATGACTTTCGAAAATATGGGCGAAAAAAGCGACCCCTCCCTGTAAAAAAGTGCTCAGTTTAGGGTGAAGAAATAAATGTTTTTAGCCAATTATTTGGTATTTGCCGTCTGAAGGGTCGAGCTTCAAAACGATACTGATATCGTAAAAATCCGTCGCCTCCGTCGAAAGTTTTAGGCAGACGTGCAAACATGCATGCATAGATTTATATATTGGTAGCTCAAATTTTTGACCCAAACAGATTAAAAAGCTTACCCTATCTTTGAATACATTTATGTAAAATTTCCAATGTATAGACCAGAAATTGTCTTAGTAATTTGGTAGAGACCGCAGAGGTCAATTTTTTTTTAAACTTTGACCCCAATTATGACACCATTAACATTTATTGTTTTGGGCTCAAATCAAGTTATTAAGTTATATCCATGTCCGAGGAACCTATATCTAAAATTTCAAGTGTTTAGACATAAAATTATCGGAGGAGTTTAGTAGAGTTCTAAAAGGTCAAATCGTTGAACTTTGACCCCTTAACAGCCAAATTTCTGGCAGAGAATGGATTACAAAGATTTTCTCAAATCTCAGTACAATGTATACCAAATTTCGAGTCTGTAGACTGAAAATTGACAGAGTTTTTTGTGTAGGGGAAGAAATATAGACAGACAGTCAGACAAACAGACGCGCAGGCACTCTCGCTTTATATATATATATAATTATCATTTATGTATATATAAGTATTAATTATTAATAATATTTTTGTCTACCATTTCGTTTAGCACACATATATAAGTATATATATATATATATATATATATATATATATATATATATATATATACAAGTTAGAAAAGCATTTCATCCAAGGCATGAAAATTGTTAAACAAAATGTTTTTACTATAGGGTTTAAAAAATTTAAATTGAATCAAAAAATTACCTTGGATTTATTTAATGTAATGCATATTCTGTTGCACTTCAAAAAAAAATCATTGAAAATTTTATATCTATATCATTAATTGCCAGATGAAAGATAATGTTTTTAAATTGCAACAAAATGTACATTACATAAAATAAATCCAAGGTAATTTTTTGATTCAATTTAAATTAAATTTTTATACCTTACTTTGTAAAATTTATAAAAGTGCACTTTGAAGATAAATAAATTTCAAATTGAATCTTGTACCTTTATTTTTAAAGCCTATATTTAAAACATTTTTTTAAAGAATTTTCATGCCTTGGGTGAAATACTTTTCTACCTTGTATCTTATCTTTTTAAGATGATATTTTAAAACTCTCCTTCTTTCTATTTCAGTTTGTATTTTTCCTCACACCACAACTCATTTTTGCAACTCACTCTTACTATTATTACAGGTCTGAATATTCTCTCTGTGTAAGTTTGTATTTTTCCTCACACCACAACCCATTTTTGCAACCCCTTCTTTGTATTATTACAGGTCTGAATATTCTCTCTGTTTCAGTTTGTATTTCTCCTCAGACCACACCTCATTTTTTGCAAACCTTCTTTGTAATACAGGTGTGAATAATGAGAAAATCTGAATTTTTTAACAAAAACTTTAAAATAACTTTTTAAAATTAAATTTTTGTTAAACTTCTTTCAGAATAGAAAATCTTTAAAATGTAATAAGGAACATATTTCATATCGGTTTCATTAAAAATATTCAGTACATAACGAGAAAAATAGAGATAAAAATTTCAAAAGGACTGTATAACTAGTTACGGTCAATAGTAGTCCTCGCCAGCGAAATTCTTTGTTATTCTTATTCTATTATTATTATTATTATTATTATTATTATTATTATTATTATTATTATTATTATTATTATTATAATTTAAAACATTTTGTTCCTGCTCTTTCGCGCGAGGACTAATAAATAGCCGGCAAAACCCGAGGGGGGCCCTTTCATAAAAAGACTCATCAGGAGTTTATCGGGGATCATAGAAAAATAAATAAATAAATAAAATATCTCGCAAGAACAGACTTAATGGTGTGTGCGTGTAAAGAGAGGGGAAAAAGGAAGGATGGGTTGGAACGCGAATAAAATAAAATATAAAAATATTTTATATAATTGCAAATGTTTATTTAATTTTATTTTATTCGCAACCGTTCTTCCGTTTTTTCCCTCTCCTTCAATAAAATTTAAACGCACACCCTATTAAGTCTGTTCTTGCGAGAGATTTAACTGATTTATTTATTTTTTATGATTAACGATTAACTCCTGATGAGTCTTTTGATGAAAGGGGCCTCTCAGGTTCTGCAGGCTATGTTCTTCAAAGCAATCTATAAGTCTTGTACCGTCAAACAACTATATATCTATATATCTATAAAAAGTGAATGTGTGTGTGTCTGTCTGTGTGTCTGTGTACATTTTCCTAGGCAATAACTCTGTCAATCTTTAGTCTACAGACTCCAAATTTAATATACAGAGTACTTAGATTTGACAAAATCGATGTGATCGGTTTTCGGCCTGACATTTGGCTGTTAAGGGGTAAAAGTTCAACGATTTGAGAACTCTACCAAACTCCTCTGCCAATTTGGGTTCTAAACACTTGAAATTTTAGATATAGGTTACTTGGACATGGATTTAATGTAATAACTTAATTTGAACCCAAAACAATAAATGTTAAGGGGTCATAATAGGGGTCAGAGTTAATTTTTTTTTTGTTTTGCTCAGCATACACCTTCAAACACCCGGGCAACGCCGGGCCGAAATGCTCGTATATATATATATATATATATATATATATATATATATGAGAACAATAGGAATAGGAAATGAAGTCACAAAAACTATATATTGGTAAATATAGATTGCTTCATTTATTTAAATTAGGGTGTAGGAGAGACTTGATGCCAAGGCATTTTGAAGCCTAATGCTTCTCATCAGATGCTTCTAATGAGAAGCATTAGGCTTCGAAATACCTTGTCATAAAGAGCCCTTTCTATCCCCCAACTAATTGTTTGTATTCCCTTAATGAATAAATGAACCAATCTATATTCACCAATAAATAGTTTTTGTGACTTCATTTCCCATTCCTATTGTTCTATATAAACTCCAATGATACTTGTTGAGCTTTATATTGTCCAGATAAGTATCTTCTTATAGAATTGAGATCACTCTTTTCTTCCAAGAATTGAGCTCACTCTTTTCTTCTTACGCACTAAGCTATATATATATATATATATATATATATATATATATATATATATATATATATATATATATATATATAAATGCCTTAGCATATGAAATTTATTAGGCAAAACACTACCCGACGAATTCCTTTAAAATATTTAGGTAAATTGAGGAAGTAAATAGCAAGTAAGACTATCTTGCCTGCAATCTACTTTCCTAATGAGATATTTTCTTTCCTTCTTTCAGTATTCTACATCGAGTGATACATTCATTTTTTTCTTAATTCCATTTTAAAGACTTTCCAAATTGAGACGTTTTCATTCTTTCCATTTCTATTATTTAACATCACCGATTTGGACGTTTTTTTTATAGATAACGCGACCGCTGGGGGAGCATAATTCTTTCTTTCATTGTTCACATTCATTATATCAATATTAACAATGTACTTACCTCGTGACATATTCGCAATTTACGCTACACATTCTCTATACTCAAACGACTCAATTATTATTATTATTATTATTATTATTATTATTATTATTATTATTATCTAAATATAAATTTACTTGTCTGACGTCCGGTGTTACAAAAAAACAAAACATCGCAAACATTAATTTATGAGAAACGAATTACCTCCCTTTAGCTCTTTACCAGCTTAAAATCATTAAAACTGTTTCCTCTCCAAAACTTTTCTAAACTATATAATAAAAACATGGTTGTCTGTTTTCGGTTTCAAATTGACTATTTTATTTTATAATTAAAAAAAAGTCATGTTGAGAGGAGACTAAGTTGTTTTTTTTTTCATTATAGATTTTTTTTAAAGAAAAAAAAATGTGCAAGTGATTTGACTTTATAATTTGTATTAAAAAATATTCAAGTAAACAAAACAATGTATTGTGCGTTGAATTTTCATTAAAAAAAATCTAATTTAAAAAAATAATCAATTCTTTTTAGCTTTAAAATGCTAAAAAGAATTTGCTAAAAAATTGTTTTACATTCGTCGCTATTTGGTTTATTTTATTTTGTTATTCATTTTATTTATAATGTGTTTTAAAAAATTTTCAACTATCGTGAAATTTCCACGGGTTTTGCTAGTTATTATTATTATTATTATTATTATTATTATTATTATTATTATTATTATTATTATCAAGCATAGATCATGGCTGGCGTTACATAAGACGTATCAGCAAGAGAATGGATTGACAATTGCCGAGCGCTGCTCGCGAGCTGAAAGATCTTGTTACGACTTAGTCTGGCAAGCTAATTACTGCAGTCATCATCTGATATCTCTGGAAGAGCACCGAACACATGACAGTTATCGTCAAGCCTGACAGTAATTTCCCAGCGTAGACATGCAAGCTACTTAACTAAGGCTCTTTTTAAAATGTGATAAGCTCCGTGGACGGACCGACGTCACCATCGCGCCACGCACCACCGATATAAACAGGTAACTACAAAGGATTCAATAAGTATGTATGCAGCGCTGCGGAATAGCTATGAGGATTGAGAATATGGTTTCGATTTTTTTAAGAGTTTCGTAGGAATTGCAATGCAAAGTAGAAACCAAAGCTATTATTACCAATATGAAGATAGGGTTTCTATGTTATGAAGATTAAATTAGTCACGCGAGATTAAAAAAAAAGGTTCTATCTGCAATTTTCGTTTATACTGAGTTATTGCGCAGTCCAGGCCTTATATATGTAACGTTGTCCGGAGTGCAATGCACGTTGTGTCCAGTTTCAGTCGCAAAGACCAAGACAAAGAATAGGAAATAACCCTAACTCGCTCGTTCGTTGTAGCAACAACATTTTTTCCTCATTCTCTCTTTACTGCTGTGACGTCCTTCACGTGATCGTCTTCTCGAACGTCCTTTACGCTTCGCACGTGATCGCGAACGTTATCCACGTCTCTACCGTGATCGTTATCCTGTCTCCGCTGTGATGGTTCCCTTTCTCTTTCTTTTATAGTTTTCTTCAATTATGTCACTTCGCATGTGTTTATATATGCTCATCCGCGCTATGTTACACATGGTTTAGTTTGGTTGTTTTTCTTTTACGGCATATAAACCTTTTTTCGGATTATTTAATACCGAATCTAGTTAATTTGTTAAGTCTTTTTATGTATCCAAATATTTATTTGTTAAAGTTAAGTCTTTTTATGTATCCAAATATTTATTTATGGTGTTTGGTTTGGTACTTTGTAGATTGAAAATTGTTATTTATTCTTGGCGTCTGGTTAGTTGATTTAAAGATATATCAACCGTTTTGTATTACTTAATTTTGTCATTTTCGGTGAAGACTTGGGTTTTAAGTTCATTATATCTCCAAAGATTTATTCATAATGTTTGGTTTTGTCGTATTGTTTTACGGCATATCAACCCTTTTTAATTTATTTAATGCCAAATGCGCCAATTTTCGTAAAAATTGTAAGGCTTCAAATTCTTTGTATCTGCAAATATTCAGTCATGTTTTTTTTTTGGTTTGGTTGCTTTTTTTTACAGCATATAAATGTTTTCTATGTTTTAAAATAACGAATATGGTAAATTTAGTAAAAGTTTGTTTCAAGTTTTTATTATATCTGAAAACATTTACTCATAGTGTTTGGTTTGTTTGCTTTATTTTACAACATATCAATCCTCTTCGAGTGAGATAACGTTGAATTCGATCATTTTGTTAAAAAAAAGTATGTTTCAAGTTTTTATATCCTCCAAAAATTATAAATGGTTTTAAATTTGTTTTTTTTGTAGGTTATTTAATGTTAATTCCTATAATTTTTGTAAAAGACTTTATGCTTCATATTTTTCAAACTTGACCTCATTAACTCATTAAAACGGGCACCTGCCAAATCCAAGTAATTAAATAAATTCAAATGTGTTTCCGTTAGCATCTCGCGGTGGGGCAATGGTTAACGTCGCACTTTTTTTGCTGTTTCAAATTTTTATAATTTCAAATGTTTATTTATGATATATGTAGAGGAAAAATTCTGTTTTTACTTTTAGATTTGCAGAACATGATTGAGTTTTGCAAAGGAAAAAGAAAAAAAATCAATATAATCATTGGTCAGTGTATTTTATAGAATGAGGCCGGTGTAACATAGCGTGGATGCGCGTATGCAAATGTATACGAAATAACGTCACCAGTAAAGCAAAATGACTATAGCAAAGAAAAGATGACAACCGCGGAAGCGACGTGGAGCACGGAACGTAAATAACGTTTAAGATCACGTGAGAGACGAAAAATATTCGAGATCACGTGGGCGAAGTCACGGCCGTAACAGTAAGGAAATAATTTTCGTTGCTACAAAGAAAAAGCGAGTTGAAATATATTTTTTCTTAGTCTCGTTTGCGACTGAAAAATACGACGTTTTGGTTCCCGAACAACGTTAGACCGGTTTCCAAACAGCAGGCTCAGCATGGAGTTGTTCAACGTGACTAAAACAGTTATCGAACGTGTTTGGAAGTCACGTGTAAGGTCATGGAAGTAAATGACGTAATATGATTTGTTAGTTAAGATATATACGAGTTAGTTACAGAGTCAAAAGAAATCCAGAACAGAAGTCCAAGGGAGAATTCGAGGGGAGACAATTCGAACCTGTGGGATAGTTGAGTCCCTAGTGACAGGCCTTTGGGCTTGGGCACAAAGGGGGTATATCAGAAAACGTATACTCTTCTATCAAAGAAACATAGTGGAATAAAAGCTATCTGAAATATTACCGGAGACTCCTGGTCTTTTTTTTTTATTTGAAAGAAATATTCATTTCGGCATTTTGAAGCTTCATCAACCAAGATCCAGATCGACATAGGTATGATTTCATTGTTGGCATGATGCATAACACCCCAGAAGCTGTTCCCGGACCTTTGTTTTTAAGGAAATATTTGTTGTTAAATGTTATGTTCTGTTGAAATTGTATATATGTGAAATGTATACATTTAAGCATTTATGATATTGAATGACACGAAAATACTTCATTATATGTACAACATATCGTATACCAAACACACTTTATATACACGTAAATATTATACTACCAAAACGTAAAACTTTTTTATTTAAGAAAATAAAATTTTATGAAGTAATTAAGGCAAGAGAAATGAGTCGCCATCTCTGATTGAATTCAAAATTCTCCACTGGTTACCTCCCCTTAACAACCTCTCCAAAAAGAAAAGGTTGTGATTGGTTGCTAAAATTACTTAATCGGTAAAAATTTGTAACATTTTATTTTCTTAAATAAAAAAAAAATATATACACTTAGTCAATTTTCGTGATTTTTGGAATATAACATCTTTATGTTGTGACAAATAGGTACACAATGAAAATTTATCTTTTCTTTTTGTTTTCCTAATTAAGTACAGGTATAAATAAGCACTATTTTTTTTTCGCTGTCACTAATTTCTTAGGGCACAGCTTGTGGATAAATCCTGGTGTGTATCTCGGTGGTTTTTACGTTCACGACTGACAACGGCAACTGATACGCACTCGTGATCCAACATTGTTTTTATTTTGAATCTTATATAGTTTTCATCTAATAATCCATCGATTCGTGTTGTTCCTGTTTTTGATTTATATTATTTTCGTCTGTCCTAAATTATTGAGGTGTTCGAACGCAATTTGAAAGTGATTGATTGCATCAGACGAAATAATGTTTTCGTAACGATGTGCCCATGGGGAGAGAAGTTTGAGAAAGAAAAAAAGAAATCATCATCATCATCATCATCATCATCATCATCATCATCATCATCATCATCATCACGAGCAGCAGTACTATCATCATTACAATCACCACCATCAGCATCATCATTTTCATCGTTGTTATCGTCGTCACCATCGTTGTCGTTGTCGTTGTCGTCATCATCTCGGAAGCAGCAGCTTCATTGGTACTGCGGACACGTTAGACGATGATAAATGAGCCTCGCGACTCGACATACACCCGCGGTACCGTCTGCTGTGATTATAAGGTACTTATGCAGTTATCGACCCACTCTTTTGAAACTTGGAAGATGCAGAAGAGATTATCCAATCAGCTGCCAGAAGACGGCAATGAAAGCGTGAAATCTATTAACTCCAAAAAGAAGTTACGTAAACATAACATCTTCCCTTTCCCCATGTTAAGAAAGGCTTTCTATATTGAAAGCCATTCTATATATTTGGAAAAAGGAGGGCACTTCGTTTTGAATTAATCGTCTTCGATAATCTTCGCTTTGGAATCTCCCGGATGCTTACGTCACTTAATGGAAGATACCCACGTGTTCTGGCCGAAGATTAGGTTGTAAACAGGATAAGCATCGGCTATACAAACTGGTACGCTCGTATTCGCTCCTTTTTACAATTGACACAGATTAAGCAAGAAGCCTGGGTTGCAAGGCGTGATGTAGGATGCCCCTTGTTTTTCGAGAGCCTAACCTCTTTAAGTATTTTCTTATAAGAGAAACTTCGGCTATAGATCTGCTTAGCAGCGGGCTGATAGTTGAGTCATAGTGGGGCTGTAATCCGTAGTATATGTCTCAACCAAAAAGATCGATCGGCGACACGCGTCTCTTTAGTTGTTTAGAGAGACATCTTATTTAGTTGGGAATTACAGCTCCAAGACGTAACAAAGAGGACGAATTTTTGCCACATAAACGATCATGGTCGGCGCGTGTCGACTAATGTCGTCTACTAGCGGTGGAAGTAATACTCTATGATGCGACTTGAGTGTTGACCGTGGTAGAAGTTTAATGATCTAAGGTATCCTCTTACAGAAAAAGCAAAATACAGCACTAGAACAGCTACAACAGCATATTCCTAGACAAAGTTCTGTGGTGAAGAAAAATAATTTTGTAGCGAACGGGAAATCATTTTTCGAAAGGAATGTAGAACAATTTTGTTTGTTTCATTATAATACAGTCGTAGAGATGAAAATATTCTATTATAGTTACTTCTGATGCATTGAAATAGTAAAAAGCTGAAAACATTATTTCCCTCTACCCAATTCTATCATAAGAACATTGATCTATTAATTGGCAATCATTTCCTCTCATTAACCTCCATCCTCAAATGGGTTTTGGTTTTGATAATAATCATTTAATAAAAAGCAAAACCAACAGGGTCTGCGTTCTTCATTACTTGAAATACTGAAAAAAAGAAGAAGCGTTTTCAATTGATGCATTACATTTTAATTTTCGAGTTAGCATCATTCCACTTATGCCAGTCTCGAGAATCCGCTGATCTTTGAAGTCCATGATCTGTTGCGAATTTCGGATTATAACAGCAAAATACTTGACAGCATTGCAATGATAACGTAATCAAACGTGCTCTTTTTTTGCTGTTATATTTGTAGTTCAAAGAGTTCTGAAGAATTTTATCGAGCTTTTTATGTTAATCCGCATGACGACATCGGTATGTTGCGAGGAGATGTGACACAAGGTCGAAAATTCGGGAAGAAAAAAAACAGCACCCAATGTGATGCACTATGAGTGCTTTAAAGCTGCATAAGAAGCTTCGTCAGCTTTTGATGATATATGCACCCCAGGCAGTTAACTGTAAACTAAATTTTCCCAATAGTAAGAAGGCAAGATTATATATATATATATATATATATATATATATATATATATATATATATATATATATATATATATATATACAATGGTCACCCACGCGCGCGCACACACACACACACACACACATATATATGTAGTCGGCTGCTCTTGACACACCGGTTCTGAGTAGGTCATCGAAGTTAAGCAACATTGAGACTGGTAAGTCCAAGATAGGCGACCAATTTGGGAATACTAGGCACTGTATGTAGGAGAAATTTGGGAATAACAAGGCCCTGTATGTAGGAGAACGTTGACACCTCTCCGCAAGAGTTGTAAAACCTAATGTCGTCATATTCCCTGACGGGAACATATATGTATACGACTGGAAATCGCTTCTGAATTTCTTACTCCTAGTAAACTTCCTCCTTTTGAGGAAGCCCGTTAAATCGGCTTAAGAGTTTCACTTCATATATGTATAAATATATATTTTTTCTTTGTTTTATTTTATTTCAGTCGACGCTCTCAGAAATCAAGGGGTCTATCCTGTAGCTAACATTCTATTTTTTATGTAAGAATCATAAATATTCGACTATTCTATTAAAGTCCGCTTTTATCTCCTAAACGTTGAATTGGTAAAGATTTAAGTCTTGTATTGGCTTGCCTTTCTGTTGGACTTTTTCCGCAACCCAGAGACGCGTACCCTGGTAACTGGGCAAACCTAGGTTTCCTTATGACCCACTCAATCCTGCATCCGGAGAGGTTACTCAAGTTTGGACTTTATTGCCAGAGCAGACGCTGCAGAGCACCAGATTAAACAGAAAGAATGTTGGCATCATTAAGATTATTTGTTTTATTCCTCAATTAATTATTATTATTATACGACGGGCGTTCCAAAAGTAGTACCTCATTAGTCTAAAATTGATTAGATGAAAGTGCCCAAATCACTGTTATGATGACTAAATTTATGTACTCAAAACGTAAAAGTTTGATCTTTCTGTTGCATGTACTGACGGTGTAAAACTCTAAGAAAGCAACCTTTGTCCTAGCTGTGCGTCAGAAGCAGATATATGTTATTTAATTCCTGGCGAAAGTGCATTGAGAATGGTCATGACTAAGTGTAAAAAAATCTGAAGCACAAAAGGTCGCTTGTTTCAAAAATATAATTTCCATTTCTGTAGTCCTACAACTTTTTTCGTTAGTAAAAATAGATAATTTTACTTTTGAAACCACACTCGTAGCATAGCTTTTTAGTCGTAGCATTCATCGACTCTGGTAATGTATTCAACTTAGTACTATAACATAATCCCAGGAAAGAGCATTATTTTTCGTATAATCCAATGTGAAGTACTAATAACGAGGAATATTATCTGGGTTACGAATACCATATTGTTTTGTATAGTATGCCAAGGTTGTTATATATGGAAGAGGACTGACCCCAGTAATTAAAGAAAGACGTAAATACAATTAAAGATAATATTTATTAAAAGAAAAGGCCAGAATTGAATCCAGTATCCAAAAGTTAAAAGTGAATACAATCTCAGGAATTTATTGATTTGACCATTGTGTTTAGAAATAACAACTAATGATATAACTAATAGGTCAGATATCGGACAATGTAAATTGAGGAATGTCTGTGTTTTGCGAAAAACGTGTTGGACATATGTGTATATAAATCCACGTGAGAACACATGTTTGAGCACGTTTCTGACGTCACAAAGAAAGATAGTTTTTCAATATATTCAGTTAAGAGGGTTCGAGTCAGTGTGATCAGAGAAAGCAGTCGAGACAGATTAGCCAGAGTCGAGTCGTGAAGGAAGACAGTTAGCTAAGCCCCTTTCTGAAGCGGAAGAAAGACAATGTAGAAATCAGAAAGGCATTGAATCACTGATCATCTTACCGGATGGAATAAACAGAATCATATTTATAAGTCTTCTTTTGTCATCTTTCAACCTGAGAGGTAATGTGCTTTTGTCTATCGTATTTGTAAAAGAACTTCCAAAGTGTAAACTGTTCGTCCCGCTCCTCAAAAGTAAACTGAATCCCCTCCTTCAAGAATGAATTCTTATCCCCCTGTCTATTTCTCTCTTTATATCAAGCTCCTATCATAAATATGAACTGTATGAAATCTATTATAATTTCGCATCGGCGTCCCCGTTACATGAATGCCTTGTCCGAGATAAGTCATTGGTACTGTCGGTTTCAAGCCCGATAATTCGGACCGTTTTAGATATCCATATCAAGCTCTCTTCAGTCTAAAACGGTCCTAATTATCAGGCTTGAAACCGACGGTACCAATGGCTTATCTCATCTAACAACTTTCTGTACACAAAATACAATATATAAATACGCTCTTATTTTTCGGATATCTTCGGATTTTCCTTTTAATTGAGCACTCTGCTGAATTTCTCCCCCCCCCCGAAAAAAACTAATCATATATATTAAAATGTTCAGATTAGTAAAGTAATATAATCTCGTGCTACAACCGATACTTTTTGCTAACAGAAGACCACGTGTGTGACATGGCGTCGCATAATTTTGAAAAAATATAATGTTTATTTTTTTCGGAATATGATCGCTTAACACGCACGATATATATATATATATATATATATATATATATATATATATTATATTTTAGCAAGTAAGAAAATAATGTCTTGTGACGAGGTGTAATATACATTCGAAGAAAACAACGTTAGCCTTTTTAGAAGTTGTGTTTTCGTGTCAATTTGAATTTGTATTTAAAAATAAAATATCCCTCAGGAAAATCTGAAAATTCATTGATGTAGATTAAAGAAAACATAAAATCGTAATAAAATATACAGAAAAACATAACCGAATGAACACAATTATAAGAACAAACTATATAGTATATAGAATCCAATTATTTACATTGATAAAGTTAACAAAACCTTACCTCCTCCATGTGCCGAAAGTGGCTTTTTAAATTTGCTTGCGAATGTTAAACTGTAGAAGTGCCTCATGAAGTTATTTAGACACCTATTCTTAATTTAAGGAGAGGGGTGGCTTACTTTATTTTCATCTAACAGTTTAAAAAGGAAAAAGTAGCATAAAAAATTGTGAAATTTCTGTAAATTAACAAAAGTAAAAAAAAAGGGGAAAAATACAAAAAAAAAGATATTTTTACGACCTGGCCCAGCGTAGTATAAACACCCCCAAACTCCCCATATTAAGAACGGCTTTCGGAATAAACCCCCCTGAACCTCCCGATGTTAAGAACGGCTTTCGAGGTTGGGGGTGTTTCTTCCGACAGCCGTTCTTAACATCGGGAGGTTGGGGTGTTTATAATACGCTGGGGCACGTCGTAAAAATTTACGATTAAAAAATAGCACGGATCACTCTGCATTAGCACCTACACACACACACACACACACACACACACACACACACACACACACACACACACACACACACACACACACACACACACGCATATATATATACATATATATATATATATATATATATATATATATAACTACTTCAAGCCTGCAGAATCCTATAAATATTGCGCAGAAGTTCGACAGAAACATTCCCAAGTTCGACAAGATACATCTGAAAAAGGTCGGAGGTTATATCGAGCGAAACGTTGTGAAAATCACACTCAAGATGAGAACAGTAGTCCGATGAATAATGATACAAATAATCAATCCTCATCTCAAAAATTCAGAAACACCACACTCCTTGTTCTCTCGTTAGTAAATCCGTACGTTACGCTTTAAAAAACGGCCAAGTATAACTTGTGAAGGCCAATCTGCTTTAAAAAATAAAACCAAATTCGCAAAAGTTGGCTTTAAAAAGGCCATTTTGGCAAACCTGGACTTCTGTCATATGAGAGTGACCTCCCTTTAATATGACCTCGTTTTCGAATATCATTAATGGCCTGAGAAATGGAATTCGTAGTAATTTCGGCGTAGTCTGTTCTTCACAGAAACAAACCAGCGAAACATTAAGTAAAAATTTTCTTTATTACCTGGGAATAGTAATTAATTTGTTAGTTTATAAGTTTTTCAATGTCAACATTTGTATGCGTAGGATTAATCATTCAAATTCTTCTGCTTGTGCCGTGATAAACTTCTCAAATACACCTGTGATTTCAGGATGGATAACGCTATCAACTTTGGTCAAAATTGTACTGCTTACTTTCTTTAATCAGTTTTTTGTAAACAGTTTTTCGATTATCGTTTCTGATACTTATCGGAGGCATTCCGATAGTAAAGCTAGCTAATAAAACCACAAAACACGTAAAGTACATTTGTGTGAAATTTAAAGAAAATTAGCCCCAAGCCGCTTCAAAATCAATAAGGAACAAACTCTCATACACATCATCATACCGTGTGAATCAAAACGTTTTATTGTTGGCATTGGTTTCCACGAAATTTTTCTTGTTTTTATACAAAATAACATCCAGTTTTTACAAGTGAGACCATTAGAATGTTGCATAAATCAAGCAAGGTGATTTTTAACTGGATTCGAACTTGAAACACTCAAGTCGTCAGTCCGTGTCGTAAACCACTTGGCCACTGTCACTTCCCTCACACACATCATTATCAACAACGATAATATGTAGCAATGTAAATACTAAATAAAAGAATAAAATTAATTCAAATATACAGGGTGGAACGATAAAATTGTCACCCTAGTAAAAAAGGATATGATTCGATTTCCATTTGATGAAAACCGGTTTTCTTATTTAGTTGCAGACCCTCTACTAGTTGGCCAGATGTGGACAAATTTACCGTGTTTTAAAGTGACACAATGTTCAACAAGCGAGATCGGAGATGCGCCGCTGTACAAATCATGCTGTCTATCGATCAAAATTATGACGACAGGACCATTGCCAGCACCCTCAAAATGCATCGCTGGATTGAGACGAATAAAGGGGACGTGGCCAGGATGATTCAAACAGAGTTTTCTGTCACGTTTATTGTCTTTGGCGCGGTTTCAAGAGAGGGCCACATCATGTCACCTCACATCTTCGAAGTCAACTGTAAAGTTAACACCAAATTCTACCTGGATATGCTGAAAAGTGTGGTGGTTCTATGGCGCAATCAGGTAGTCGCTGGCAGACTCTGGGTGTGGAAGCCGGACTCGGCAGCGGTCCACAAGTCCAAAGAGGCCCAGACTTGTCTCCAGAAGGAGTGTTACCGATTTGTACACGTCTCTTACTGCCCCTCCTCCCCCGACCTGTACCAGCGGGTCTACTTACTTTTGTCATATATCGAGAGCATTATCAAAATGACCTCCCACAACACCAAAACCAGCCTAATCGCTGCCATTCGCCGAGTATTCGCTTAGCTCCCACCGTGGCCTGTGGAAAAGACATCCTCCAGTTCCGGACCCGTATTAAGCCGGTGATTGAGATTGAAGATGGCTGCATTGAATAAATGTAAGGTCTACTACATAAGCAAGTTACCTAGACTGAGTAAACCAATAAAAGTTTTTAAAATGAAAGTCTAATGTTGTTTCCTTTAGAGCGAAAAATTTATCGTTCCATCCTGTATCTGTAGAACACTGACCCAACGGGTTTTTTAGAACATACTCTAATTGTTTACAATAAAGACAGTTTTACTTGAATTCTGGTACTTAAAAATAAATCATGTTTGGTTCGAAGTTCTCCAATAATCTTAGCACCTCGCCACAGATTATTATCAACAGGTGAAAACGAAAAAAAAAACAAAAAAAACAACAAAATCCGGAATTCATTTTGATGGCACTTCCACATAAGATTAGAAATAAAAAAAAGGTTTAGATAAAAAAAAGTAAAGAAAGAAGATACCTTTTTAACGAACCTAATCATATCGCGATTTCTTTTTAGATGGTGTAAATTTAGTTGTTTGACGTGTCACAACTTTAAAATTATATATAGCAAGTGAAAAAAGGTCGATCCAAAAGTAAAACCTCCTATGTTTTTAAAAACAAAACTAGTTGAAGAGCTACGAAGAGTGAAATAGCAACATACAAACAAGCATCATTTTATGTTCAAAAATTAATTTTTCTACATATTAATTACCATTCTCGATGCACTTTTACCAGAAATTCAATGACTCCTTTACTGAAATTGTGTCCAGCCCGAAGTCGTCGAAAGAATACATAGTTTTTGAATGTTTTCTTTTTTTTTTTTCGTTTCCTACGTTTTTATTCGTACGGCACAATCACGTTGATAAACCAGTTCTCTTCAGATCACCGAATTTAAGCAACGTTGAGCCTGGTCAGTACCAGATGAGTGACCATTTCGGAAGGCTGGGCGTTGTATGTACATTCTGGGAAGGTTGGGCGTGAAGCCAGACCCTTACCCCTAAAATAGAACTCAGTCGCTACAAAAGCATTTACAAAGTTGTAGATGGTCTATGCTCCTTAGGAGCTCAAGTCTATGGACGTTTTTGTTCACACGTGTGGAGAATCTTAAAAAAAAAGTTGATGAGGGTAAAATGGCACGTCGAATAATAATTTTGATTGGAAATGGTGATTTTAATGAGAAGAAGCATTCGGGTTCGATATTTTGGCTGATTATATCGAAGAGGGATCAGTTGTAAGTCATAAAATCTCAGAATCCTCGTGTTATATACTGGTGGTATTAAGATGACGTATATTCTGTATTGTTATTGTTGTTCGTTTAAGGAGAGGCTTAGTGAGATACCTAGAGACAGGGTGCACACTTCTATAGGAGCACCAGTCTGTAATTCACTAGAAGGAGATTTATGAATATCTTGAGAGATAGTGCGTTTGACAATTACGTTGACATTTATACATATATGTTGTTGTAAATCGTCTAGTGATTGGAATGACAGCTGATTTCATTTATCAATGAATAACGAGACACTTTGTTATAAAACAAACTTGGTTTATTTAGTAAACATTCATATATACACAATACGGCGGTGGAGGAGGTGGTGGGAGAGGTTTAGGTTGCTAAAGTGACAGGCAGTTCCTCGTCGTCTGTCTCTTTCTTCGTCTCCGCGTCTCTGCCTTGTTTTTGTTTACCATCTCACTTTTATGGACTTTCGACCTGGTAACCTATAAACCAATAGACGTCATTGACCCATATTTTGACCAGCCCGGCGTTTGCTTTTGGTCTAACCTGGGACCGAATTACGTCACCTCCAGGTCATTCCATTCCCGGGTATCATTTTTGTCAGTCACGATTTAAGTTCATTCGAACCTCGCTTCATACAACGGCCTGACCCATAAAACGACTTGCGTCATAGGACCACATCATCCAATTCCCGGGTTCCATTTTTGTTGGCCCGGATTTTGAGTTCGTTCGCACCTTGCCTCTCCATAACACTTGAAAAGTGGTGCTCAGCATACACGAACAAATACTGACCTATGCTTGAAGAATTGATGTCTTGTAAAGAAAGGAACGTCATCAATGACCCTCTGGTAGACGAAAACAGAATAGTCTTCACATCGCTGCATATCAAGCTCGAATTAATCAAGCAGTTCACCAAGGACAAAGATGGTGACTGCTTCATCTAAGGCTTTTCGAGGATTGACCATGGAGAAGTTGAAAGCTGGCATCCCTGACGGTTCTCAGATCCGGCAGTTCATCAAAGATCCCGACTTCGAAAATTAAATGAACAAAGCGGAATTGGAAGGGAGGAAGGCATTTGTTCTGGCAGTGAAGAACTTCATGAACAACAATAAGGCCAGCAGAACTTATCAACAACATAACCTTCTTAATGACACACAATATGGTTCCCGTTCTGCTAGATCTACAGCAGATATGCTTACAGTTATATCTCATAGGATTAGCGAATCTCTCGACGGAGGCAACCTTTCTAAGGCAATTGCTCTTGACATATCAAAGGCCTTTGATGGCATAGAGGTTTACTTCACAAGATCTCCAGCTATGGTATAGCTGGAAATGTCTTCACAATTATTAAATCATTTCTTTCTGATAGGTACATAAGAGTAGTAGTTGATGGGCAAAAATCAGAAGCTCACAGTATAAATGCTGGAGTCCCTCAGGGGTCCATCCTGAGCCCAACTCTTTTCCTGATCTACATTAATGATCTTCCAAATCACACCCTTACATCATTTGTAGATATTTATGCTGATGACACTACCATTTATGGTAGCACATCTAAAAAAGTAAACGACCAAGTTCTCTCTGATTCTCTCTCCTTTGACCTTGAGCACGTTATACAATGGGAAAAGGAGTGTCTGGTTACTTTTAATGCATCTAAAACCAAGCTTCTATCTTTAAATTATCAACGTTCTTATACCCATCTGGCATCAATTAAAATTAATGGCTCTCGTCTTGGAGAGGCCTCAAGTTTTAAAAAACTTCTGGGCTTGACCTTTACTCCTGATCTTAAGTGGAATACATACATCAAATCTGTTGCTAAGGCCGATGGAAAAATGGGGGGTTCTATCGATCCAGTAGATATCTCACTGCTGATGCAATTCTCTATCTATATAAGAGTCAGGCACGTCCAAGGACGGAATACTGTTGCCACATCTGGGCAAGAGCTGCTAGAAAGGACTTGTCCTGCCTTGATAGAGTTCAAAATAGACTTCGTAGCCTCGTAGGAGATGTCCTTTTCTTTTCGCTGCAACTCACAGAAGAGATGTTGCGAGTTTGTCTCTGATGTATCGTTATTTTCATGGAAAGTGTTCGACTGAGCTTCAATCTATGGCCCCTCCCGCCAAACTTTCACAAGAAACACTCGTCTAGCTGAAAACACTATCAACAATTCCCCCCACTCATTATCTATGCCTAAACCTAAATGTAGATTCCATGAACAAAGCTTCGTTCTTAGAACTTCACGCCTGTGGAATTGTCTTCCGTTTTCCTGCTTTCAAGCTGACTACAATATGGTTGTCTTCAAGTCCAATGTAAACAAAGTTTCTGATGAGCCGTTCCACTTAAGTTAACACATTTTCCGAATTTCCATTACTATCGATTACTATATTGTCCTTTTGACTACTGTACACTTTTTCCCCCTTATCCTTGAGTGGCCTCTCGGCCTTGATAAGTGGTGACGCCTATGTAAAAACAAAACAAGAACAAAAAAATCCAAAAACAGTTTGACTGCTTTCAGAAACTTGAGCTATAACATGAGCCTTAAGACGCACTATCTTCATATTTTAGTACATGGTTCAATGAGTAACGTACAGGGAGATAGATTTCATCAGGAACTGAAAGTGATCGATACTAGGAATGAACGTCGCTAGGACGCAGTCATGATAGCTGATTACTGTTAGAATTTGAGGGGAGACATCTCTGTTGTAAAGAATTCATAGAGTTCAAAGAAACCGAAGCTCAACCCCTTAAGTTTTAACAGTGGTGAAGCCCAATGCAATTTATACTTACCTTTATCAATGTCCACCATTCAGTTTACAATAATCGATGTTTCTATCAACTAATCAACCCATGTTGTTGACAAAAGATTTATTGAAAACATAAAATATGTGTTGACAAAATCAGTTTATAAGGCCACAAAAATGTAATCGATTTTGTCACTAAGTTTTTTTTTTTATCAAATCAATTTAGCACAAACACCTGATACCATTTACTGATTTAACAATGCAAAATATTCTAAATTAGTTCTAAAAATCAAAACAGCAATCATAATGTAAAAAATGTCCAGTGAATTATTTGTGCATTTTCTGTATTCTTCAAACTATTGTTCTTATCTTGGGCGTTATTTTTACAAAAAATCGGTTGACGTAACCTCCGACTGAATGGATAAATACCTTACTGTATGTGTGGGTTGAAGGTCTAATCTTCAGTGGCGGAAATACTCGAAATACAATTGTGAATTACTTAGCTATGAATGACAGGACGAGATCATGCTACTCTCGTTGATTAAGTAAAGGGTTTTGCTCGCAAAGGTTATTGTGAATTAACAAAATATTTTTTATAGCCAGCTGTGGGTATTTTATTATCGCCCACGAGGGTATAAATCGAGACAATTACAAAGGTTGATTTTTAGAAATTAAATAGACCGAAAAAACAAATTTGGCGGACGGCTGTAGCAAATATATATATAACAAAAAGATAGATAAAAAGTGATAAATAGCGAATAAGAAAGAGACTGCTAGAAGACGAGGAGATAGATAGACAGATAGAGAGAGAGAGAGAGAGAGAGAGAGAGAGAGAGAGAGAGAGAGAGAGAGAGAGAGCGAAGAGTGATAAAATGCGAGAAGAAAGAAATAGAAAGAGATTGTCAACGTTTAAAAAAGAAAGAGAGATTCAAATCAACAGCTATTGAAATAAAAAGAATCAGAGAGAGAGAGAGAGAGAGAGAGAGAGAGAGAGAGAGAGAGAGAGAGAGAGAGGGGGGGGAATGGAAGTGGCGAAGAAGTGTAACATGGCAGTTATTTATTATTTTTTTAGCTGTGTCGTTACAGTTCAAACCTTTCCGACCCACCTGTTGTGAGGTACATCGCAAAGGTACAAACAAATTTAGAAAAAGGATAGAAATAAAGATACGACTCGGCATTTTTTTCTGAGTGCAAATGAAATGCATTTATTCGTGGTTCTTCCAAAAACAGCACACTTCCGCGCACACGTGCTTTTTAAAAATCTCTCCCCTCGCCACCTCAGACTTTCTCGCCCTCGTATTTACACGTCCATCTTCCTCGACATGCAATTTGTTTCTTTCCGCGGTTACATGGTGTATTTTTCTCTCCTTTTCTATTGACGCAAGCTTGCGAACACTCGCTAATTTGCATAGTGCTTTAACGACTAATATTTTCGCTAGCCAGGTATCTTTCGGCTGCTGCAGATTTTCTCACATTCGCCCGTACTCGCTCTGTTACAGAGGGAGAGAGAGAAAAGACAGTGACAGAAAGAGATAAAAAATATAAGAAATAGAAAGAGAGAGAGAGAGAGAGAGAGAAAGAGAGATGGGAGTAGAGTTAGTCAAGAAGCGAAAGATAAGTCAGATCGATAAATTGAAAGATTGATAATTGAAGAAAGACTTGAATAAAGAATGGAAGCGAAAAATAGATAGACAAACTGTAAAAAAAAAACAACAAAAAAAAACAACAAAAATACCCCCCCCCAAAAAAAACGAAACGGAAGAAGAACAGATAAAAAAAAAAAAGAAAAGCTATGACTCATTTTTTTCATATTCCAGCACGTGTTCAAATTGCCGTACACATTCTCATACAATCCTATTTTGGCTCGGCAAATGTCCCCCCCCCTCCATCTTTATCAAATTATCTTCCGTCGTTTATAATTTATTCATATGCATTCACGTTTTGGGCCGCACGCAAATACAGGGCGTCAGTGAGCGCAACTTCACCAAAGTAAAACTTTTACAGCGCCCACATTCCGCGCATTCTCCTTTTTCCCTATTCAAATGCAAAGCACGCCTACCTTATAGGTCGTCCACGTTTGTTTTATATTTTATTCCCTTTTTCTTTCTACCGATGCCCGTACCCCGCCCCATGCTCCACGCTCCACATGCGTACAGACTCACCTGTCATGGGCTGGAGCCTAATTTTTATTTATATAAATGCGCAAGCGTGGCACAGGCGAATAAACTGGGCGGACTCCATAAGTGTCTTGAAAGTTAATTCACTTTATTATTGATTCATGATTGCTATGTACGACGAGCGCTATCTGCCGGTTAGACACTCCACGCAAAGGCAAAAACTAAACCAGACCCATGAAAACACGCACCAAGCACTCTGACAAAAGCACGTGCACATATTTCTACCTGTACACATATACGCATGCGCGTTTTATACATCGGAATTTTGAACCTAATATAGGCTAAAATCATCCTATAATGGCGATATAGTGTCTGTATATCTGTGTACTAAAATATGGACTTTATCTGAAAGCAGTATGACAAAAAATATCACCAGTCAGCGTATTTATTTATTTATTCGCCTATCCGTCTATACGCGTTGACTATTTGATATTATTCCAACGTCTTTTCGAGCTTGTAACGCCTGCCTACCACCAACCTTATATGTTTCCTATAATAACGCATTCTTCCATTTTAGCCACTCGTTCAACTTCTAACGTTTTGTATATTTAATTCGACTCAGCTCAATGTACATGACTGAAACGAAATATCATATCAAACGAGCACGATTGTCTGTTAACTTTCCTGGTTTTATTTAGTTTTTTTTTCTTTTTTAGTTTTTCCTTGCTAAAAAAGTATGTTGGATGTTTTCTTTCTTAAACATAACTTTCAACATATGCTCTCCTTCTCTCTCTCTCTCTCTCTCTCTCTCTCTCTCTCTCTATATATATATATATATATATATATATATATATTCAAACAAAAATTATTAAATGCAACAGACACTTTGCTTTATGATTCTTTTTTTTTTTTTTAATTTTTCGATTTTCCGTAAAATCTTTTTTATATCAAAATCAAAAATATTAATAAAAGTTCCATAATTGTTGCTGTCACGAGCGCTTTCGAATCGTCCACAAATCATCTTCAGGTGTTGAAGTAAAAGTGCGAAGGAACGAACATGAGAATTAAAAGTGGAAACTAAAATAAACAGTAAACGGCTTTAGGCGATGATGAGTTAAAATATATAGAGTCGATGAAAAGTCGATCAAAAATTCGAGTATTAAAATCAGCAAGTTCGTGGACATTGTTGAAATTTTATATTAATCTTTTTGATTATGACTTTACAAACCCACAAGAAGAGTTCTTAAATCTTGGACCATACTGCCACCTCACACCACAATTAAACGATAAAAAAAAAGCCAAGATAGAATTACTCTATGAACGCATTACTTACCTAGAAACAGAAAACTAAATTAACACTTACTCTAGGTTAAGGGATATTCTAAAAGCGGAGGTCATAAAAACTCGATTTTGTAAAATATAATATGTGTATATAATATATATATATATATATATATATATATATATATATAAAGAGCTGATATTTTTGTCATACTGTTTTTAGAAAAAAGTCCATATATATATATATAGACTTCAAGATATTGAAATGAATTAGATTACAGGTTACTGAATCTAGTGGTTTCAATCCTACAGAATATTAGAGGGAAATCTTCATATAAGACAATCCCAGCAAAATAAGATTGCTCAATCTACTAGATAGTGCAAATTGATATTTAGCAAAATAATTTAGAACCAATATTAATACTTTGCTAGAATTTTTCTGTGAGGAGATGTACTTACATCAACAACCAATCCATGGATTAAGAAATTAATGGCATTCTTTCGTTAAAACAATACATTTTTATTTTGAAAAGTAATTCTTTTAAAACGAAATTTGAATAAATAAACACTACTTTTATATAGATATATATAGCAGTAATCTGACCCGACAAATTTTAGCAGTAAAATCGAAAAGTGTCGTTGGTTCTACACAAATCCTTACCCATGATAAACAATTCCTCTGTTTGGATTTCATACTACTTAGTAATTATGGCGGACCACATGCGTCGAAATTGACCGGCGGAGCCTATATATATATATATATATATATATATATATATATATATATATATATATATATATATATATATATATCGCAAAAAAAGCAGGCTCATTCAGTTTTAGACAGACTATGGATATCCACGAAGGGTTGCTTGCGCGTGAAATTTTTGGCCGACAAATTGTACATATCTTAACTTACAAACAAACCAAATAGGTTCTTTCAGTCTTTGACAGACTATGGATACCCACGAAGGGTCGCCTGCTCGTGAAATTTTTGTGGCAGGATGTGCGCAATCTCCAACCACACCTCTCCTGAGACGCCATTGTTAAATACCAGTGACAAGTGAAGTACAGGACGACTGGAAACAAATGCCGAGATAAGCGGAGAGCACATACATCGCCTACAATTCACAAATGGTCACCCATCTGATACTAACCAGGCTCAACGTTGCGGAGTGTCAACGCGATTATTCCGTATATATATATATATATATATATATATATTATCATAATGATTAGATCACCCTGACTGACGTAAAAAACGTTTAATAATAAAATCTTTAATTTCAACGTTATTTGACGCGGTTAACGGTAGCCGAATTGATACGGTCCTTGTTAATCAAGCCAGAGATCACTTGTGTCGCAGGGTTCGAATCTATCGACTGGTGTTAATCAGGACACCCTGCACTAAAGATTCCCGAAAGGATGAAATACTTGTGTCTGTAAGTATTTAATTAATATATATATATATATATATATATATATATATATATATATATATATATATATATATATATATATATATATATATATACAATATTTCTGATGGGTGAACGTGGGAAAATCAATATTGACATACTAATAACTAGTTGTGTCTGAGTTACGAAATAGGTGCTGTAATATATATGGAAATTTTGACATGTGGAACGAAATAAATAAGATGAATGAAAACTTAGAAAACGAATATTGTTAATTTTTCATTATATATATATATATATATATATATATATATATATATATGTGTGTGTATGCATACAGATATAGTATTTTCTGAAAAAAATGTCACTATTATTTACAAAGAACATTGGTATACAGTAAATTGGAATGGGAGTTTAAAAGACTTAAGCCATTAGTTTAGCAGAAGTGATCCTATAGTAACCTGACAAGGGTTGCTCTCTAGATAAATGAAACACACACGTGTTGTACAAAGGGAATCATCTGGACGGACTCCAAAAATGTCCAGAGTCTTAATTCACTTTATTCATGATTCATGATTGCTATGTAGGCTGGTCATCTGCTGGTGAAATGCTCCACGCAAGAAAAAACAAAAAAAACAAACAAACAAACAAAAAAAAAAAAACGCGTGCATCCATACACATGCGTATATACTCTTTATACACATATACCGAAAGACAGACCAATAATTTCTGCCTATGACCGCAAATACGTAGGTATTTCTTTCTTATTAAGAACTACCGTCATTTTATAATGGGTATATAGTTGATACATTTTCATCCAAACATAGGATAATATTTAAGATGAATACTGTGGGAGCAGAAGGGATTGGTCGTCTAAGAGATACATCTAGTTTCTTAGCAGACCTAGATAAGTTTGACCAGATGTTTATGTTATATTACGAGCCAGTTATAGATTAATATACGGCATAATCGCGTTAACACACCGGTTCTCGTCAGATTACCGAAGTTAAGCAACGGTAAGCCTGGTTAGTACCCAAACATAACCATTTGGGAATTCTAGGCACTGTATGTGCTCTTTGCTTATCTTGGCATTTGTTTCCAGTCTTCCTGTACACACACTTCACTTGCCAATGGTATTTAACAATGTCGACTCAGGAGAGGTGTGGTTGGATATTGCGCACCTTCTGCCACAAAAATTTAACGCACAGGCAACCCTTCGTGGGTATCCATAGTCTATCAAAGACTGAAAGAGCCTGTTTGTAGGTTAAGATATGTACAATTTGTCAGCTACACTTTTTCTATATATACACGGCGCCTTTAATAAGTTTCCGGACATTTTTTTGTACAGACATTTAAAATAGTCGTATTCTCTACAAAAATCAGTATGTTATTGGTATACACTTTATGAGATAACTAACGAATTTTTATTATTTCAGGTTTAAATGAACAGCTAAAACAGGAATTGGAATACGCCCTACTAAAACCTGTTTGTTACAATCTCTGGTCTCCCCTCGTCAATCTTTCATGAAAAACACCCATCTAGCTGAATCCACTGTGAAAAATTTCCCCCACTCTTTATCTGTGCCTAAATCAAAACGCGGATTCCATGAACAAAGCTTCTTTCTTAGAACTGCACGCCTGTGGAACTCTGTTCCGTATGCCTGCTTCCCATCTGACTACAACCTGGATGTCTTCAAGTCCAACGTTAACAAATTCCTAATAAATCTCCCCCTTAAGTAAACACTTCATCAAATCTCCACACTAACGTAATGTACTTGCAATAACCCTTATCCCTGAGTGGCTTCCGGGCCTTGATAAGTGGTGACCACCATGTAAAAAAAAACAAAGGTGGTGAATTTCAAAAATGCAATCTAAACATGAGGTCACTATAGAAAAACGATATACAAGAAAACTTTGTTTTAAACTTGAAAAAAATGCCACAAATACGTAGGGGATGCTTCAGATTGATTTTCGACAATCTTGCAGGAACTGGGCATCAGTTTTTGAATGACATACGAGATTCAAAGAATGACAGATAGTGTATCAATCTTGATGATAACACCAGGGTTAATTAGCCAAATAAAGAATTTCATGGATAAGGGCTGCAATTTGTTTATAGAGAAAATAAGTGCACAACTTGATATCAGTGTGAGAACTGCATACACAATTATTCGAGAGGAACTGAAGATGCGGAAGAGTCCCACGAAGTTTGTCCCAAGTGTGCTCCATCCTTGTCACAGACTATTTGACCAAGATGTTCCTCAATCTTTCTATAGTCCAGACCTTGCTTTCTGTAAGTTTTGGTTATCCTTTATGCGCAAGGAAAACCGTAGCGTCTGTTGGGATATTACAATGAAGGAGATGAAAAAGGCTGTGAAGAGGATCAGTGATACGCTCACACAAGGGGACTTCCAAGGGACCTTCCAGAAGCTGTTAGAACGGTTCAAGAAATTCATTGCAGCTAAAAGAGATGACTTCGAAGGAGGTTAGTGTTTCATGTGTATACCATCAATAAAAGTGCCCATACGAAAAACAAAAATATCTGGAAATTATTGAAGGTATTTAATAACTCAGCGAACTTATTTCAGTTTATTAAGATCAACTCTCTTTATTTACTTTTCAAGTGGCACTAGTCTCAAATGGCGAAATGCCTTGTTTGGAGCGATTTTTATAAAAAAATCTAAAAATCTATTTCTCAGCATTTGCTCTGCATTGGATGACAATGTCGAATTTTATAAATATCCCCCGCGTTAAAACAGAAGACGTACATGAAGGTCAGTCGATGCAGTCATCTTTCTCCAATCAATTTGACTGAGAAAATCAATACGAAAAGTGACAAATAAAAAATTGTGATTAAATTTCTTTATTCAGAAAAGAAAAAAAATATTGATGAGACTTTCATCTTTTGATCTATTGATTTTATCTCGTAGACAACGGGATTTATTAATATCTTGATTGTATGTTAAAAGCCGATTACCATGAATAATGCATATAGATATAAATGAATAAAATAGAAGTCATATATATATATATATATATATATATATATATATATATATATATATATATTTCTGTGGAAATCTACTTATTTCCTTATAATATACGCCAATCCTTATTTAAGAAGCTAAATGTAATTACAGAGCAATGTTGTGACGATAAGCTGTAAATACCCTATTCTTACTCTTTCATACTCTTCCAATTTTTGGGGGTTTAATCATGTCAAAACGCACTTTATTTCCTTTTAATGGGTTGATTGTTGCTATTTCTTCTGATGAGATGAGGACAAAATAGAATAACTACTTGATACAATAACTGAGTGATCCTTTTTGTACTACGAAACCGATACTGTCAAGAATTGTAAATGCCAACTGAATTAAAGTAATAAATTATAAGATGGTCAACATCATGGACTTTGGAATATAGATTTTGTCATTCATTCACTATATATATATATATATATATATATATATATATATATATATATATATATATATATACTAGCAAAAGTACCCGTCGTTGACTGGGTTCAAATACAGCCTACAGAAAATTGACTCTGATTTATGAAAGTATGATAGATTATGAAAAGGAAGGGTTGTAAAGAAATAGCTTCAAATTTGGGGGTATCAAAACTAAAGCAAGATATGATGAAAGTAAAAATAAAATAGATAAACCCCATACTTTATTATACCATAACTGTTCACACTGAAACACTTATCACAATATTCTGTGGATCTATATTAAAAAGCCTTGTTAAACTTTGTGACATATTTCCATTCTATGGTGGTCAGGTGCGAACGAACACCCCATAATTTTATTATACCATATTTCTTCAAACTGAAACATAATTATCAAAGTATACTTACGCAGATAGATATGAAAAGTCTTTATTAAAGTCTGTGCCTATTTCCATTCTATGAAGGCCAGGCGCGAACGCAGACCCCACAATTTATTATACCATCCCTACTTAAGTTAAAGAATACTTATAAAAGTATTCTTATGTACATCTATATCAAAAACACTTGTAAACGTTTTTGTTTTTTATTTTTAAATTTTTTATTTCCATACTTTGTGGACCAGGCGCGAACGCAGACCCCACAATTTTAATGAACCACCGTTCTGCCAGATCAAACCTACGCATTCCTGTGTCTCGATACATCTCCTATCATTATATGTAATCAGTTTTTTAAAAATAGTCAACCATATAGGAGCTTATTCGTGACCATACACACACAGACATTCAGCTTTATATATATATATATATATATATATATATATATATATATATATATATATATATATATATATGGAGAGAACCAAAGAAAAATTTGAATTCTTTAATATCGGGATGAAAACAAGCTCTTTGATACCTCATATCGTATTCCTAATATACTTATCGCTAGACGTCACATTTAGAACCTGTTACTTTGTACTTCCTCTCCGTTTTCGATGAAGCATTAGGCCTCGAAATACATATGTATAAAAAGCCTGTACATCCCTTATTCCTAATGATGTAATTTCGTTATTAATTGGACGATTAAATTTATATGTATTAGTATATATTTTTAGTTTTTTTCTTTCTTTTTTAATTCTGTATATATATATATATATATATATATATATATATATATATATATAAATTTATAAAATATATATGGCGACTAGGCTACACTGAATATTCTGCGTTTCATCCACTGTAGGATTCGTCAGGCTTATGCGCATAAGCCTGACGAATCCTACAGTGGATGAAACGCAGAATATTCAGTGTAGCTTAGTCGCCATATATATTTTATAAATTACTAACTAGCTCTACCTACGTATTGAGCACTTTTGAAGTAAATACTTAAAGTTTACGCATAAATCTATACTTTCGTATACTAAATTTATGTGACTAAATGAAGTAGTTATATATATAATATATACACACACACATATATATTTATATGTATTATACCTACAGGCACTAATGTTTCATGCTTTCGCAATCATATGTTCAGGGGGTAGGGATGATTGCTACTGGCCGGGAGATTTTTTTTTTACAAGGGAATCACTACTTATCAAGGCCAGGTGGCCACTTAACGATAAGGGTTAAAGATTGTACAGTGGTCAAAAGGACAATATCATTATAATTGTTAGAAGTCTAACTTTGATAAATTCGATTCCGTAAGCAGAACTCTCATCCAGAACTTGTTTACGTTGGACTTAAAGACTACTGTATTTTAGTAAACTGGAAAGCAGGTAAACGGAAGAGAGTTCTACAGAATGCAGGGCCACCTACATATTCACCTTTGACTCCGTTCACTGGGACGTTACCTTTAGGCCACCATCAGCTGCCATGAAAATTAAGGAAAATTTTACAACTGTAAATGCCAAATACAGCCACAACGTTTGATATTTCACTTCTACAGTTTTACAGGTTGTATAATTCTTTATTATTTAGAATTCCAAATGTCTCATTTAGACACATGGCGGCTAAATTTCTACATATTATTTCTTACTCGACTGTTGGCGAGCATCTGCTTTCAGACTTGCTAATCTTCACGTAGACAACGCTTTCTAGTTTCTAGAAATATTCATGCTTTTTTATAAGAAGCGTTGTATATCGCTCTTGGAAAATTAATTTGGAAAAAAATTTTAAAATGCGTCCACGCATTTCTATAGATGTTCTGGTCGGTCGTTCTGTAAGTTTGTCCATCATTGTTAAATTTAAAATATTTTCAGAAATTCGTATTATTTGGATTCATCGCACTACTGTTCTCACCTTGACTAGTATTTTCACAATGTTTCAGTCGATGTAACCTCCGACCTTCTTCATGAGAATTATTTGATTGAATTTTCGTGTACTCTAACCACTGCAGCACGAGTCTTTGCGGAAGGATCCCTGTCGCACTTGGAAAATCAATTGTAAAAAGTGATATTCTCCTGAAGGTTGAAGGTCCAATCCTCAGTATGGGCGACCGAAAAATACAATCGCGAATTACTTAGGACCTCTATCCAGTCATGGCTGACGGAACAAGAGCACGTTACCGCTGTGACGTAAATAAAGGGTTCCGTTCGAAATTCCATCCAAATACCCGAGTTCGACAGAGACATTCCCGAGTTCAACAAGATACACCTGAAGAAGGTCGGATGTTACATCGACCGAAACGTTGTGAAAATCACACTGAAGATGAGCGTATTTTTGCTATGTAGTAAATGAACGGTCTTTATATGTGTAACCATTTTCCCGCAGCCGGCCACTATATTACAATAATATAAACTGATAGCATACACATACAAACTCAAAAATAATAGAGACATTTATGAATATGTATGCACATACATTATACACGTAAATATATAAAATACACGTATTTTTCAATAAGTTTGTGTTATTGAGTTTGTCCTTCATAATTACATTTGAAATATCATTATTAGCATTATGTTATATCCTTTTTATTTATCATTTAGTTATCCTAAAATACAGTTTATTCTGCGTATACAGTTGTTTTCTATTTTACTTCTATAGTTTAATAGGTTTTGGGTCTCTTTAAAGTTTAAAGTTTAGAATTTCTGATCAAGACAATCTACACAGGTCATCTAAATTTCTACCGAAGTTAAGCTACGTTGAGCCTGACAAGTACCAGATGGGTGACCATTTGGTAAGGCTAGACGCTGTATGTTCCTTCTGGGAAGGTTGGGTGTGGGGCCAGCATCCTCTCGAAAAAATAACTTGCAACAAGAGCATCTACTAAGTTGTAGGGTTAGGGTTAGGGTTAGATTGCCAAGTGATCGATAGAATGGGTGCTAGCGCTATTCTAATTGGGCATTTCTGATCTTCACACTTCCACTAGGTTCTTATTTCTAGAAGTGTCGGTGTAACTCTATACGAAAGTTTGTTCCTCGTTCTTTGAAGTTAAAAAATATTTTTAATGCATCTACGCATAAATCTCTATCCATCTATCCATAAGTGTGCTCGTCATTATTAATTTTGAAATATGATGTTCAGCATTAAACGTGCATATTGAATGGGCGCATACATGATATCAGCGCTGAATACTTTATCACGCATACATTATCTACTCCAATTATTTTGAATGTTGCATGGTTCGTCTCCTCGCTGCTCGGTTGCTTTGCGACCTGGCCAGAAGGTAACAGTCAAGAATCATTTCCTGACAATCAGCCCGGCAGGTGGTGAGTCAGCAACTAGCCCAGTACCTGTCGGATACGCTCCTAGGTATTACCTAGGCAGTCCACACTCCATAGTCTTGCCACCCGGCTTTCGGTTGGAACAAGTTTATCGCTTGTAACCTGAGGCGCCTCTAAGGGGAAATGCTGACCAGGATCTCCAGGCAATTTTTGCTTATCTAGAGTGCCCCTTTCTTTAGGGGCGTTGGCTTTACATCTCTACTTTCTGACCTTGTGTCACATCTTGCTGCAGTGAGCAGCAATGTATAAACTAAGCTGACATGTGTATAGAAATATTTTGACCTATTTGGGGAAGTGCAACAAAACAAAACCTCGCCCTTTGCACCCGTAAGTGCTCCCCCCACCCCGCTTATTGTTGTGTTCCCCTTCATCCACTCGCTCTCAAAAAGAAAGAAAAGAAAGAAAAGAAAAAGAAAAAAAGCACAAAATAATGGTTCATTATAAACCTGAGTCGTCAAGTAATAACAATAAGAGATTGATGATATTTCCTGAGATTTTTTTTTGAATCGCACTGAAAGGCAAACATGTCAGATGACCCTTGACCCGAGGGCGTAACCCTTCATTTTGCTAATCCCCTTTCACCTGTGTCCTCGATCATCTCCTGCGTGAATCTTGTCTTTGCAGAGCTACACGAAATCCCGCTAATCCAAAGGCCATTTCAGATTCAGATGGCTGATAATAATGAGTTATGGTTTGGTGTCGACTTGAGCCAAAAGTCACGTAAAACGAGTCGAATAAACGGACTTATTCAAAATTGAACAAATAGGAATTGTACGCGGCACAAATATTTATTGATTCGCGACGTACGTTTATGGCAGGGGTTTAGTTACTTGCTTTAAGTACGCTTAGCTTGAATGTTAGAACGTTGGTTTAAAGGAAGAAAGGAAGAATATCGCACTGCTGATGCAATTCTCTACCGATATAAGAGCCAGGTGCGTCTAAGGATGGAGTACTGTTGTCACATCTGGTCAGGATCTGCTAGAAAGGACTTATCCTACCTTGATAGAGTTCACAATAGACTTCGGAGCCTAGTAGGGGATGACCTTTTCTCTTCCCTGCAACCTCTTTCTCACAGGAGAGATGTTATGGCAAGTGTTTGTCTGAGCTCCAATCTATCGTCCATCTTTGCCAAACTTTTACGAGAAACACTTGTCTAGCTGAATACATTATCAATAATGTCCCCGACTCTTTATTAGTGCCTAAAACTAAACGTAGATTCCATGAACAAAGTTTCTTTCTTAGAACTTCACGCCTGTGGAACTGTCTTCCGTTTGCCTGCTTTCCAGCTGACTATAATATGGTTGTCTTCAAGTCCAACGTAAACAAGTTCTTGATGAGCCGTTCCACTGAAGTTAACAAATTTACCGAATTTCCATTAATGAGGATTACTATATTGTCCAATTGTACACTCTTTAACCCTTATCCTCGAGTGGCCTTGACAAGTGGTGATGCTTATGTAAAAAGAAAGGAATGTAGCTAATACATTTACTTTCTTCAACTAAATCGAAAGGTGACTTAATCGATATATTCAAAGTAAATTGATTTATTCGTAGTTTATATAAAACATATAGTTGAAGAAATTTACGTTACTATTTTCAACTAGGACCTTTCTAAACTGGGAATGTGGGCAGACATGTTTTAATTGTTGGTAAATGGAGATTGTATCAGAAAAGTGTAGGGTCAATCCTCTGGGCGATGTATTGGTCGTGTGTCCAATGTAGCTGTTAGTGTTGGAGATGCACACACACACACACACACACACACACACACACACACACACACACACACACACACACACACATATATATATATATATATAATATATGTGAAATTCGACTGTTACAAATCCCCAGGAACAACTTTGATATTTTGGGTATCTTTGACCTCGGCTCAATCTATCTATTAGGAAGTTTATTTTCATTTATGATTGAACATGAAAATGAAATGTATTACTTGATATACGGATTAAACTCACGGATTATCAGACTCTTGTGTAAAAAACGCCCCCTCATCGATATTATCACTATTTGGTTTATTCGATTCAAAGGTATTTAACAACCAAAGAATTTTAGTTTTGAGTTGCTAAAATATTCCATTTATTTAACTTTCCTTGATTTTATATTTGTTCAGAAAAGACCGACAATTATGAACCCACCGTCTCTATAAGCTGTTCAAACTTCAATCATTAAGGAGAGGCTCATAAATTCGTAGATTCACGCGTTATCAAAATCCATCGTAACATCAAAAGTACATTTAACTATATTTTGTGCATTTATAGTTGTATCGCCTATATTAAAGAAACTCATTAACCGGGAGAAGCTTCCTCCAATAGCTTATACGCAAAGCTATCTCTGCAGGTTTTTTGTTATTAGGTTGTCCTGAAAGTTTGTAAACACTTGCAACAAACTAAATGTTTACTCGACAAACAGCAGCAGCAGCAGCAGCAACAACAACAACAACAACAACAACAACAACAACAACAACAACAACAACAACATATCCTCCAAAGAAAAACCATCATTTTCCAAAATTTTTTGCCATCGATCTGCAGGCTTTCAGATCTGGTCAAACTATCATTCAATCGGGTTAGAATCAAAGTATTTTTGACACGCTTCATCGACTTCATAAAACAAGTCGAATCGGCAGCCCGTCAGACAGTGTTGCATTGAGCGGAAATCCTGATGGATCACAGTCAAGACTGTAGGCAGGATGTGGCAGAACCTCAACGCTCAAGGTCTTCCTGGCGGTGTGTGGCTTGACATTGCCATACTGCACGAAAGCGCACCTTCCGTTTATCAGAGCCGAGTGCTTCAACTTTCTGTAGATTCATTACTGTTGTTTCCAGTTAAGTCCGGCACTGATGCCACAACTATTTGAAACCAACTAAGAATGCACAGGTACAAGTGCTTGTAGTTCGTCAGAGAATTCACCGTTACTTGTAGAACAGGCAGAGGGATGCTACATTTCGTCGGTGGGAAAGAGGCTGAGGCCTAGATGACAGTTCAGGATCTATCAGGTTGGCGACTCTCTTTTGAACCCTGTCCAGGAGTAACAGACTAGTAGCAGATATGCCAGCTCAAATGTGACAACAGTCCTCCATACATGGGCGAACGGTGGCCTTATAGAGGTACAGGATACTTTCAGGCGTTAGTAGTTTTCTAGCTCGGTAGAGAGAGCCCACCTTCTTTGCAGCAGCCTTGGCAATGCTCTCAATATATTTATTTCAGTCCATGTTCCCTGTAAACGTTAGGCCGAGGAGTTTAAAGGTAGTACTTTCAGGTAATGTGTTTTGGCCATTACTATTGGTGGTAGAGAAGATGTCTTGTAATTATTGAAGGAAACAAGCATAGTCTTGGTAGCATTGAATGTTACCCTCCATTTTTGTCCTCATTCCACTATGATTTTAGGCCATCCTCTAGTGTTTCTGCCATTTCCTTAGATATGTGTTCATTTGTTTTCCCCCTGCCTGTTATAAAGAGTGGAGTCATAAACAAATATACCCATCTCAGAAACAATTTTATCACGGAGGTCATTTATGAATATCAGAAATAATAAAGGTCCAAGGATAGACCCCTGAGGTACTCCCGCATTTATATCATAATGTTTTGATGTACGACCCTCGAGGACAATGTGGATTTTTTCTCTTACTTAAAAGTTCCACCAAACGCAGAAGTGTTTACGAACATTTGGGACAACTTAATATATACTAGCTGCCCCAACCCATCTTACTCGACAGTTTTTTTTTTTTACTTTACAAGAACATATGTACATTTTTTGAAAGTTTATTCAATGAAATAATATGATATTAAAAAAAGATCGATTTTACAATAAAATCGATCAGATATCCTGAATTCACACTAAATTTCAAATCTCAATAGACTGAAAGGATAAAGACCAGAGTAATAAAATTAGTAATTTCAGAGACAGTGCCGGTAGCTTGTTGTTGTTTTCGCTCGTCATGTCTGGTGTGCATCTTTCCTTTTCGAAAATAGCAGACAATTTGAATATCGCGTGATTGTAAACGTATACTAATATGACCAAAATAGTACTGTTTTTGAAAGGGAAATCATATATACTGCTTACTTGTTATGTCAATGTGGACAAAAGGAATTTTAGATTAAGAGTAAATATTTTAGCTATGTAAATGTATTCTGCATGGATTCTTTGTTAAGACAGCAACATCCTCACTTATCTTGGTGGTGCAAAAATAAACTTGTATGAAGCTTCGATAAATGCATCTACAAACATTCTATATAACCAACTATTAATCGCTGTTACCCTCTTTTATAGACCATATAGTACTAATTGAAGAATCTTCCTATGATGGGTTTCTACAGAATTCTAAAATTTTATGATGGTAATTTAGAATCGCACTTAATTTTATAAATCTAATAGAGAAAATACAAAAAACATCTTCATGATGTACGTACCCGTCACGGAATGAAGATGTCATATTCCAAAAAAACATGTAAATTGAGCAAGTAGTTTTTATTTATTTAAGAAAATCAAATTTATGGAAGAGCCGCCAATCGCGATATTTGTTTAGGATGCTATCAAATTCAAGAGCGGACAACTCGATTCGACTAATCAGAATTAGTTATTTCTCCATAAGCAAGATAACATAACTCTTTTGCAAAAATACTTCATCGCTAAAAATCGTAAAATTGGATTTCCTTAAAAAAGCAACAAATACTATTTTACCATATCACGTGATTTTTAGAATATAACGTCTTCGTTCCGTGATGAGTACGTAAAGCTTATAACAATTTTGTGTACCTAAAAACATAAATGTAATTTAAAATATGCACCAAATTTATAAAAATATTGAGACATTGAATACCAGCGTATATATGTATGTATATATGTATGTCATAGTATAAATGAGATAACATTTTTTTTACCAGTTTACGAAACTTACCCGTGGTTTCGTATCAAAAGCTTCGGAAACGTTCGCAATGCTGATCTGCGCGTACTGTAAAATTTTCGTATTGTTCCGCGCAATGTAAACAACTTGTCATTGTAATTGCTGAATCCACAATATTTGATGTGTGTCGAATTATTAACGAGGCGGTTTGTTTCGTCAATAAAATGGGTCGTAAAGGTGGTTTGATTAGTTCTGAAAAATGTACTATTACAGAACAGCTAGCGAAAGGTAAAACTACCATCGAAATATCGAAAATGATAGGAAGGTACCATCACACTGTGAATAACTTTGTCACGGACTCTGCAAAGGTACGTAACAGAGCTGATAAAGGTAAATCTAGAGTTGTTTCACGGCGTTCTCTACTCCAAATTAAACGTGAAGTTGTTAACAATCCTTTCCAGACAAGTCGAGAAGTCTTTGACTAAGTCGGATTGAAGAATGTCTCAAAAAGTACTCAATGTCAGCTTCTGGAAGAAGTGGCAAACTCTGTTAAGCCTGTGACAAAGCAACATCACATACAAAACCGATTGAAATGGGCAGACGACAACATGAAAACGGATGTTTCCAAAGTTTTATTCCCGGATGAAGTACGTGCCACTCTTGATTGCCCAGATGGCTGGAGCACGGGATGGGTCCTAGATGGACGACATCGTCACCAGCGTCGAAGGTACCAACAAGGTGGTGGTGCGATAATGATTTGGGCTTGGATTATTGGAGGTACATAAGTTGGCCCATGGAGAGTCACAGAAGGCGTGAAAGTGACGTCAAATGTTTACATAGCTTTTCTGAAGGAGAACTTTGATCCATAACTGAAGAAGCAAAGTGGAAATTCCTAAGATGCATCATTTATCATTTGTATCTGTTGTATCCTACCGCCGTACACTCGATCGACACTCGGACGCAGACCTAGCAATACTATTGTAACTGTTTTCCTTCAAAATGAAACATGGTTATAAATTTACTCTCATTAATGTGGTTTTGAAAGAAATTCTCGTTATATGGGTCCATCTAAAAAAACAAACAAACTGATAGACGTTTGTGATATATTTCTCATCTATGGACATGAAACGTAAACGCAAATCTTACTATATAACCTTTAAACAGAACGAGTAATAAGATGTTATCCTAACCTGAAGTCCCGAACTTGTATTTTCCATTTGAGTCTTACACTCGACTACATAGCGTCATTGTTGTATTAGGGGATATATATTATGTAACTAGATATATACAAATCGAATATTACGCATACTTTCTGTATAACATGGAGGGATGAATATTACGTAAGTTTATCGTCTAGTCATATAAAACTTACGACAGCAGATACATTTTAATAAACAAACGGGACAAATAACAGTCCTTTGTTGTTGTAACATAGGGCCAACAGGAGAAAAATTGTTTGACGGATCTTTGGAAAAGCCGGAAAGAAGATTCCCAATGAATCAACAAAACTCAGTTTTCCTTTCAGCAACTTTATTTACTGATGTTTCCTTTAGGAAAACTGCCGCTTTTTTTTTTTTGACAAACGCGTTCTGCTCCCTCCGTCCGACTCAACCCACTCTCTCTTTATCGCTCTCTCTCTCTCTCTCTCACAATACCGATTTTTAACTGATAAAATAATAATCTCTTTTCCCAAAACTTTATATGTACATAAAATTACGTCAGATTCTAGAGGTCAGCTTTTTTTATATTATTATGTTCGACATTATATTAAAACATCTTAACATAAATAATTTTCTCTGTAAATATTTATTTTGCTATGATAACATTCTGTCTGTAAATATTACAATGCTCATAACAATCGTCGACTAACACACCCTTGCCGTTGCCATACCAATATCTTACATAACCCGATGTAATTATAAAAGCTTATCTATTCCTGCATTGCATTTTCGACAACCACGCGGTTACATTATGTAAAGTCAGGGCAAAGGGTTACAAAGTACTTAAGAATACAAAATTGCATTAATTTGGTTGTTTTTCATCACTCGATTATTAAATAACTTGTATGCTATAGCAAAACCAACAGAACAAAGACAATTGTCTTGTGTGAGATTCGAACCAACGGCAACATGAATATTGAAACCAAAAGCATACAGGCCATTAATCCAATGACGCGTTTATGTCTTTAACTTTCTCAAATTAGTTTGGTGTGAGATTAAAAAAAAAATTATTTGAATTATTTTAAAGTAAATATTACGTAAAATACGACGATTATTTAACGTAAAAGGAATTGAACCCATAATTTATTTGGACATATATAACATTTTACTTATTTTTTTAAAACAGTATATATATATATATGCATATATCACGTTGATACACCGGTTCTCGTCAGATCACCGAAGTTAAGCAACGTTGAGCCTGGCTAATACCAGATGGGTGACCATTTGGGAATTCTAGGCGCTGTATGTGCTCTCCGCTTATCTCGGCATTGTTTCCAGTCGTCTTGTACCTCAACTTGCCATTGGTATGCAACAATGTCGACTCAGGAGAGGCGTGGTTAGAGGTTGCGCAACTCTTGCCACACAAATTCCACGCGCAGGCACCCTTACAGTGGATATCCATAGTCTGTCAAGACTGAAGGAAGCCTTCATATATATATATATATATATATATATATATATATATATATTTATATTTCATAGGTTTTTGTTTCTGTTTCGATTCAAGGTGACGCACCTAAGTCATATGGATATACATTTTTTTTTAATTTTTGAAATCGCAACTTTATAATATATGAAAATTGATAGAACATTTTACGACCGGGCTACACCGGGCGTCTATGATAGCTTAGATAAAATACGTTTTGGTAGTTTTTACAAAAGAGCTACAAAAATATCAGAGCGTCTCCATTTACGCTGAACATCTAAAGATAGCCAACATCAATATATTGCATATGAATAAGTTTTCTGGAATTTTCGCTAGTTTAACTTATTACATCTTTTGGAACAGTTTTTTTCTTTTTAATTCTATCAAATTTTATGTGAAAGTATATACTATATTTAGAATATTTATATAAAGAACTAAGAAAATAATACTGCAACGTCAAAAAGTAACCAGCGATAAGCGATTCTTCCCTTTTTATCAAGAATATGGGCCATGGAATATTGTTATATAGGTTTCATTGTTATTACTTTGTTGTTATTGTTATTGTTCTTTTTCTTCTTTTTGTTGTTATATCGTTCGTTGTTAGGACTTTTTAATAGTGAGAGTCTTTTTAGAGTGAGTCTTAGAGAGAGAGAGAGAGAGAGAGAGAGAGAGAGAGAGAGAGAGAGAGAGTCTAAGAGTCTTAGAGAGTCTTTTATTAAGAGGGATGTTGTTGAGAGAGATGTTGTTAGAAGAGGGATGTTGTTGAGAGAGATGTTGTTAGAAGAGGGATGTTGTTGTAAGAGAGATGTTCGTTTCATGACGATTCATATATATGAAACGTTCATTACTTAGAAGTGAAATATGGAAACTCTTAAAGTGATGAGACAGTGTTGAGACATTGTGTAGACAGTCTTCAGACAGTCCTAGTGTAGATATGAGATGTAGAGTTCACATTGTAGATATGAGATGTGTATGTCAATACATTTTATAACACAGACATATAGACATATAATAACAATTCACTTTACCTTTTGGCAGAATCACAACACAAAGACGACGTTTATAAAAACACATGATGCGTTTATTTCTTCTTCGACCGGTCGGTGGTTTTCTTAGTCAGAAATTCAAAGTTTTACATTGTATGTTTCAAAGGTGACCGTCTCGCTTCCAGACATTCGACTGTCCATCTCTGGACTTCAGACTGTCGTCTGTTGTCCTCAGACTCTCTCTGCCTAACTCTCAAGTTTCTAACTATATCGAGAACTACCCATTTTCCATGATGTCATACACATGTTAAAACATATGTCTTCTTTCACGTGTTCTGGAAATGCGTGTCCAATACATTTTCCTTTGTTTACAAAAGGAATTTTAACCTATATTTCTTCTCACGACCGGCCGTGGTTTTACATGAAAAGGGGACAGCCCTTATCATGTAACAATATAAGCACTAAGGGGCAAACTATGTTAAGCGAGTGTTTCCAGGCTTTCAACTCTCGTGGACATCGCGAGATGAAGCCAGTCGACGGACTACACGAAGAAAAAGTAATAATAAATACAAGACGTGAACAAGCACTAATAATATTTCTAAAGTATTAAAAAAATATGATTGGAAATAAATAACTTGTCCCCTCCACCGAGACCGACACCAAAACTTTCGCACCCAACCCACCCGCTGAAAATCATTAAAGAGATAACGATCGAAAAGAAACGTGTCAGACAGATCGATATTTTCTTTTATAGTTTTTAATGATAAGAAATGATAAACTCTCAAGTTTCAAGAATCAACAGAAGATCTGGGGTTCTGTCGATGTGAGGATTGGTAAGGGTGGGGGGATATTTCATTTGTATTTGCTTGCATAGCTTTGACTACTTCAGCTGTTTAATCACCTGCTTTGTACGACCAGACACAACGAGACACAAGTAAACAACAAAAAACACATATACAGACGGACACATACACCTGCACACGCAACTAAAACACAAAAACACACATACATACACACACACATATATATATATATACATATATATATATATGCATGTGTGTGTTTAACACACACACATTTATATATATATATATATATATATATATAGTCATGCACATAAAGTACTGTTTCGTTGTTTCATAACCCATCATCGTGGCTATCAAGCACCTTTTCTCAGCTGTGGATCGAACCTGCAACCATCGAGTTGACAGTCGGCAGCTTTACTCCCAAGGTTTCAAATTGATGCTCGCAA
>NC_136494.1:19087313-19102313 GCF_053919585.1 Euprymna scolopes
GTGCTTGATTCTTGCAAGATGGTCCAAAAGCGGTCTGAAGCATTTCATATTTTTCTGTTGCATTTTGTCCAAGTTTAAAACAGAATTTTATTGCATATCGTTCTTCACATTCAAAATTGCCTTTTTGGAAATTCACCAGCTGTGACAATCAGGCTTTAGTATGGCGTATTCCCAAATCATAAAAATTGATCAGTCATCTTAAAAGACGTATACCAATAACATATCGAATTTACAAATGTCTACAACAATATTAAATGCCTGTACAAAAAAGTCTGGAAAATTATAGAAGGCACCCTATCTCTCTCTTTAACTCGTTTACTCTCTCTCTCTCTCTCTCTCTCTCTCTCTCTATATATATATATATATATATATATATATATATATATATATATATAAAGGATAAAAAGTACTACAGAACAGTAACAGAAACTCGCCATGAAGCAAGCGAACAACAGAAGATGTTGTATTTGAAATAAAAAGCTTACCTTGTAGGCTTGTATGTACTGATTTTTATCACGTATTTTCTTTTCGAATAAAGTTATAAGAGTGATAAAGCGCGTGTTTTGGGCTTTTCTCATCTAAGTTTTATAAGATAGTGCTTTTGTGAGGAAGTATTTCATGGCATCTCTTTTTTTGCAAACTTTATATAGTCATGTTTGAGGGTATTTCGTCTTACAGATGATATTGGGTAATCAGGAGAGAATACGCACCGTTTCGGGGCCTTTCTCTGTACGATTGTTCGCGTATCAGACACAAACACGCACACACATATATAGACATTTTTAGTGGAAATGGTAATTAATAAAAACTGAAGAAAGTGATCATTACTGTTGTAGAGCAAATATGCGTTTTATTTTTTATTACCGGGTAGTTTAAACAATAATGTAACTTAACAAAGTTACATTATTGTTTCAGCTACCCGGCCGTTTTTTTTGGCGGTCTGTAGCTTCCTCAGACTTTTACAGAAATGTTCGTTATTATGGGATGAAAGAGTGAAAGAGTGAATGAGGTCAGGGGAGGGGTGCGAGAAGGGCGGAAAAAGAGGAAGGGAACAAGGGGGAAAGGTGGGGCGTTGCTTGGTATGTCGGTCATGTTTTAGTTTTGGAGTTTATATGTTTATATATATATATATATATATATATATATATATATATATATGGTAATTCTAAATTATATATATATACATATATATATATATGGTAATTCTGAGTTATATATATATATATATATATATATATATATATATGTGTGTGTGTGTGTGTGTGTGTGTGTGTGGTAATTCTGAGTTAGAATTAGAAATACAATTTTTAGTTTGACAAAAGACTACAAACAATTATTAAAGATTTTTCTCAATTCATTGATTTTCAATGAACAGTTCATCTTATCGGAGGAAATTTTATTAGAAACTACACTACCCGCTATGGAATTAATGTATGAGCGTGACACTTGTGACACAAAGAAAATAGTTTTTTGTGACATAACAGAAACATTTCTATGAAACTATATTTAAATGAAAAAAGAAAATAGATAGATTTCTATGAGTTGTTCTGTTTATAATTGTTAATTTATTAAAAGAAAAACTTACAGCCATTGAATTATACGTGGTTTGCCATACTTATAGGTAAATGTGCACTGAACAGATACCATAATACTTAAAGTTATATTAAAATTTTTATATATCTTTTAATTTAAACGCGAAAAAGAAAACAATCGGGACGCTGAAAACGTACACAGTAAAACAATACGTTTTATTGTCGCGTTGATTATTTATTTGTAAGGCAATTAAAAAAAACGCATATTTTTGGGGTTATTTATTTATGTTGGTAGTGTAGAAGTAAAAGTATAAATGTTCTTAAGAAAGGTGTATTAAAAATGGAGAATAAATAAAAATAAGGTGGGTAATATGCTCTTATGATTTTAAACGGATTACAGTAGATTTATTTATAAAAAACATTGCTTTAACATAGCTTGAACGTATCACGGAAATGAACGATGTAAAAAAGCAGAAATTATTAATAATTGTTTATTTGGATGATTTAAACACGAAAAAAGGTGGGACGCTGAAAACGTACACAGTAAAACAACACGTTTAATTGACGCGTTTATTATTTAGTATAATATATATCGTAACAGATTATACATATTATTTGTAACCCCGTTTTGCGTTTGCTTCTCATATCTTGAATTTTTTTATTCAATAAATTTAAGAGATTCGCTTTTCTAAGGACGTCCGTTTGTTCGAACGAAACTGGTCCAGCGATTTGTGTTTATTTGTTTACGCTGCTTTGGTTTTATGTTAATTTACGTATGCGCAACCGGAAATCGTAAACCGGATGTTCGGTTACCACACCCGTTACAAAGTCATTTAAGTTTTATATATATATATATATATATATATATATATATATATATATATATATATATATATATATACATATATATATATACACACACGATATAAAAATCTATATAAATATACTGCATTAAAATCTCTCTCTCTCTCTCTCTCTCTATATATATATATATATATATATATATATATATATATATTGTATTGGTAGTAATTATTTGTTTGCTTAAAACAAAATATATAAGTGTGTCACCCATAAGAGTGGTCAATGTTTAGACAGAGCCAAAATAAGTGAATTTAGTTTACAAACAAATGGCTACACATACGCATACATGTTTCAGCGAAAACCCAGTAAGGGAATCGCTTCGTCAAGCTAAGGACAACTCTGGCTGTTTAAACTCAAACATTGCCTATTTATAACTAGGACTACATCATATTTACGTGTAAAGGGGGAGACAGGACCTAAAGAGAAAGTATATACATTAAAATGTGATCATCCATTATGTTAATTATATTAATTAATTAATTTTTTTTAATTATTTTCTTTAATTTATAGTGCGTCAAAAGTTTCAAGTAGAGTTTAAATATTATCAGTAAATTCCTAGTCCAGTAGGTAAGTTGTGTAGAATAGGAACCCAAGTTTAAAAAAAAAGGGAACGGCTGTATTCAACTGTAATATGCACATCATAAGTATAATTATATATTAACATTAATATTAATCAGTTAAAATATATAGTTATGTGAACAATTCATTAGGCCACTAACGTTTAAAATAAAATAAATAGTTTACGTTTTTTGAAAAAAAGTTTACGATGTAATGAATAATTAACGAAATAATGTCAGTTATATTATTCATTGTAAATGCTAACGTTTAAAAAAAAATTACGTATAAATAAATGGTTAACGTGTAAATAAATTAGTGTCCGTATAATATTACTTTAGTAAATTCTAACGTTTCAAAATTACGTATAAAAATAGGTGATTAAAGTATAAGAATGAAATAAATTAGGCTCGATGAGGTGACTATTAAAACCTACGTTAAACGATTATGAAAAGTATAATTATGGTAAGATAACTACATTACGATTAAAGATAAACAAAATAAAAAATAAAAAATATCTTTAGTTAAATGTATGTATATATATATATATATATATATATATATATATATATATATATATATATAATTTATTTATATATGGATGATAAAAAACCTTTAACTAAAATTGTTAAATAGAAATAGACTTAGCACTTTCATAAGCCGATTTCGCAAAAGTCTTCAATTTTAAAACAGAATTTAACTACATAAGGATGAAAGGAGAAAACCTTAACTAAAATTTTGTAAATAGAAAACGGGGATCATCAGCTGCTTACCATGTAGCTGTTTAGGAGATTTAAGAACAGGACAGCTGTTAAATACATGACTCTATATATACTGTATAAAAATCTCTAAAGTTTAGAACACATAAAATTTTTAGTTTGACAAAAAAGTAGAAATGATTCTTAAAGTTTTTTCTTAATCAATTAATTTTCAATCAATAGCTCATTTTATCATGGGAAATGTTATTAGCAATATATATATATATATATATATATATATATATATATATATATTTATGTGTGTGTGTGTGTTTGTGTGTGTGTGGCGGCAAAAATGTCCACACTCGTATTTTTTTCAAAAACTATACAATTAAGCTTAATTTAATGTTACTGTTTAAACAAACTGTACCTCATTTGATTGGCTTTTTATTCTTCTGTAATTTTACCTGTTCATATTTGACTTTTAATTGAAATTTTCTAGTGTCTACGTCAATTTAAAGAAATAACTTAAGTCTGCACAATGGAAAATTGTTATCTAAACATAAGTTTAGAACAGTAATGCAACACAAATAAACAGGAACACAATGAACTTGTTAATATTTAGTAGCATAACCCTTCTGAAACTTGACAGGCTTCAATCTTTGGGAAATTCCTTTAATTAGACTGCAGTAAAAATCCGTTTTCTTTAATTTTTGACCAAAATTCTTCTAAGTTTAAATTTTTATCATTGCGTAGCAATTGCTTGATGTAATGCCATACGTTTTCGATAGAATTGAGGTCTGGGGATTGTGCAGGCCAATCCAAACATGAAATATTATGTTCTTCCAGGAACTTCTTGACATTATCAGCCGTGTGAATGGGAGCATTATCCTGCATGAATATGGGATTATCATCCAAATCTCAACCAAAGTATGGTAGAAAATGCTCAGTCGACATATTAATGTACTTGGTCGAATTGCAAGCGAACTATAGGCCCTGGATCATTGGTACTTATAATGCCTCACACAAAAACTGAACCTGCACCACCTTACAGCGTTGAAACTGAGCTCCAAAGATTCAATTCTTCGTCTTTCCTCTCGACGGGCGTAATGCCTAACATAACTGCCTAGCCTATTGAACTTGTTTTCGTCGCTAAAAAGCACCCTTGACCAATATGAACAGGCATGATCTTCATTGCATCTGACGAAGTACAGACGGCGCTTTCTGTTCTTTACAGAAATTATTGGCTTATGTCTTGCAACGTATCTTCGCAAATTAAATTATTTTAATCTGTTCTTAACAGATGAAAGGAAGCATTTTTTAACAAGATTGCGCTGTTGTTGAATTAGGGGAGCCGTTTCAAATCTGTTTCTTAGGCTGCGGATCTTGATAGCATTGTCTTTCCTGTAAGTGTAGTACGACCAGATGTAGGGGCATCACGAACACTGCTGGTGTTTTAGTGCTTTCGCACCGTCTTTCGTACCGTTTTCTCATCAGATTTCAATCTGCGGCCAAATTCTCGATTGGATAAACCAGAAACGTGGAGATTAATGAGCTCCTGACGATTACTAAGAGAGAGTCGTGGCATATGAACTAAATGTTACGTTGTATAACCTGGAACAACAACAGTTACGACTAGAGATGCTTTGTTGCCCGTTGGTGGATATTTTACACTGATTTAGGGGCGATAATTTAAGCTGGTTTAAGCGAATTTGTTGCTGCAGACTTTCTTTCTGCCTCCTAATTTGAAGTTATTTTTTTTAAATAGACGTTATAATATTTTCATTAAAAGTCAAATATAAACAGGTAAAATTATGGAGAAATGAAAGGTGAATCAAATGAGGTATAGGTTGTTTAAACAGTTACGTTAAATTTACCTTAAATTTGTAGTTTTCGAAAGAAAAACACAAGTGCGGAATTCTTTCTGCCGGCACTATATATATATATATATATATATATATATATATATATATATATATATATATATATACTGTATAAAAATTTATAAGGTTTAGACGGATATAAACATATTTAGGAAAATTAGGTTAAATTGTTTGGTGCATACTACATAAACACGTTTATATGATAAACTTGCCAACAATCTCCATCTACTTGCAACAGCGTATTATATAATCCCACATGCGTAAAATCTGGTAAAAGATTATAGTACGTAGTTGCATACCTCAAGAAACATATTCTTTTTTGCTTTGTTGTAGACAGAAGGTCGTACTCGCAACCCCGCCCTTTTAAGTGCTCGGGTGAAAACATTCCGATCCATTTTGCGAACGTACTGCGATGACGTATAATCGCGCATTTTCGAAAGCATCAATTAACAAACTTGCTTATCTTAGCTGATGCTTAACGGTAAAAATCAAATAAATATTCAGATTAAAAAATAAAAAACAAAACAAAAATGTATGAACAATATTAGTATTCTCAAGCAAGAAAGACGGCCAGTACTTTTGCAGAGAAAGCGAATGCAAACTATCTATAAAAGTGAAAATGTCTGTGTGTGTGTGTGTGTCTGTGTACATTTCTCACCAAATAACTCTGTCAATTTTCATTCTATAGACTCGAGATTTGACAGAAGATGTACTGAGATTTGGGAAAATCTTTTTAATGGATTTTAGTCAGAAATTCTGCTGTCAAGAGTCAAAGTTAAACAATTTGACTTTTGAAAACTCTACCAAACTCCTCCGCCAATTTTGGGTCGAAACACTTGCAATTTTAAATCTATGCTACTTTGACATGGATCAAATTTTTAACTTGATTTGAGCCCCCAAAAAGTAAATGTTACGGGGTTATAATTGGGGTAAAATTAAAAAAGAATGACGTCTGCGGTCTCTACGAAATTTTGGTTTGTGGAATAACGACATATGACAACAGTTACAAAAATATCGATGATGGTTCTTTATTTCATTGGACCGGCCGAATGATGATGACGTCAGGAATTCACATTTGTTCAACATAGTTTAATCTTTCTACCCTTCGTTTCCAAAGGGGCAGCTGATCACTCTACCAACTGACTAACTCTAGCTCCTATATTGAGAATCCTCCTTTTGCTATGACGTCAGACGTGTGTTTCCAAAACGTGACCAATTCACGTGGCTACGCACACTTTTGTCCTAACACACTTTGGACAACAAAGAATTCTCAACTAACCTATTTTTAAACCTTACCTATTTTTTAACAATACATTTTTAGTTTGTATTGTTCATTCTTTTTAGCTGACATTTTTAATATTCAGTTTCCTAAAAGAATGAACAATCAATTCTTTTTACGATATAAACAATATCTAACTATTTTATAATAGAATTTAACAATATACCTTTTTAACATTCCGATTTCTTACATTCTATTTCTTAATCTTGCTTACAAGGTTCGAGTCTTTTTACTTATCTAATATTCTTATTTACATGGAAAGGGACAGCCCTTTTCTTGTAACTATAATAATAAATGTTAAGGGGTAAAAATTGGCGTAAAATTAAAAAAAAAATGATCTCTGCAGTCTCTACGAAATTATTCCGACAATTTTTAGTCGAAACATTTGAAATCTTACATAAAGGGAAAAGGATGAAGGGAGCTTAACTTATAACAAAAAGCAAATTAAACAAATAAAATAATTAAGAAAACTTAAAGTAGATATGCACAGATTATATATTTATATATACATATATGTGTGCATGTTATTTTTTGTATACTTATATATTATAACAGGTTATATTATGTACATATTTTCAGTACTTACTCAATATGTAAGTACCGCTACGGAGTAAGTTATGAGAACATATTTTTAACCAGGGAGTTGAAACACGGACACGTATAGCTTCATTGCAATAAATATTTTAATAACTTACTATTCTTAAAAGAAAAAAGTCGCCTGTTCTTCTAAGTAAGTAAAAATGAGATAGGATAGCCGAGAATTCGAACCTAGGAAGCTAGGTTTAGAATTGAGAATTCCGATCATAAGTTTAAAAAAGTAATACAGATATGTTATTGAAAAGGAATGCGTTGTTAGTAATGTCATTGAAAAAGAAATGTGATGATGCAATTTTGTTTCTGTTAATGAAATGAAATTAAAATTGAGGTAATCTAGATCCGAACAATAGAAAATGTTAAACATATTTGTAAAGTAGGTTAGTCGAAAATTAGGTTAGAGAAATCGTTCTTTGTAAACATGTGAGGAACAGTGCATGTTTAAACACATAAGGTATGTCAGGCCAAGGAAGCGATATGCATGTTGTTTGTTCAGGCAATGACGTCATAAGTTCTGAATATAGTTAGAGCTTGGCAGAGTAGTCAGGCAAGTCAGGCAGTCTGAGAGAAGTTAGTGCTGGGACGGGGTCGGACAGACAGCTGACATTCGCCTTGGAAGCGAAGGTTAGAAGAAGGAAATCATGTAATGATATAGAATTCGTTGATGCGAAATCATTGATCGGTCGAATGGAATAAACGAACATCATGATATTTTTATAACTGTCGTCTTCGTGTTATGCCATTAAACAACAAACGTATTGTGAATTATAAGAACTTTGTGTATAAACTCATCTAAGAATATGTCTATCATCTTAAGAATGCGTCTCCCTCTCAGTATCGAGAAATAATGAACGTTCCTTCATTATGATAAAAGACTGAAAATCATCATCTCAAAAATATGTGTTAATGTTATAGTAAAACCCCCATTCAGACTGTATAAATGTCTATCTCTCTATCTATATATCTATCCCCCTCGCAATGTCTATTACATGTAAACGGCCCTGTATTAAAATGTCCCTGTCACTGTATTAAAATGTACTCTCTTTATATATACCGATCTGTCTCTATCTCTCCCAATATGAACACTCAAACTACGATATATCTGCCTCTCACTAATACGAACACGCAACAACGAATAGATAATATACGTCATCCCTTCTAATATAATCCCTATGCAACACCATCTCTTTCCCTCTCTACATCATTCATATATATTAGTTTATATATATATATATATATATATATATATCAGTCACAACGAACTTCACTCACAACCCAACTACTGTTGAAATAAATCTTCCCATAATTCCTTACCAAGACTAACATACATTCCTGATGATAGGAAGACGAATTCACGAAAAGTTAAAATCGAGGACACTTCGAGAAGGAAACAAATTTATGGACCATACATCCATACGTTTGATATATTTACAAAATAATACGAAAAAATAAAAAGGTATTACTGAACAGAAGCTTTCTGTTGTTTTGAACAATGTCTGCCTGATATATATATATATATATTTATATATATATATATATATATATATATATATATATATATATATATGCATATATATATATAAATTTCTGTGGAAATATATTTTATTTCCTTATAATATATACAGACTCTTATTCAAGAAGCTCAATAAAATTTTCAAAAATATTTTTGCGTGTTTATTTATTTAGTTAGTTAGTTACTTTTACTTCCCTTTTTCATTTTACTTGCTTCTTGTTACTTTTACGTTTACTAAGAGTCTGCGGGCTTACATATACATGCGTGGGTGCGTATGCTCTTACGTACAGTTCACTGTTATGTGTGTGTGTGTGTGTTCTTATCCTTACACAGTTTTTTTGCCTTGGAAATCTTCGAGACGTGTACGTGCAAATGTATAACGCGTACATACCTGGTTGCCTTGGCTAGCGGATGATATCTTCTTGGACGCTGGTCTGCCATCTCGTTGGGGAGTGGTCACTGCAGACAGATTCATTAATGGCAACAAAATGGACTGAAGTTTTAATCTTTTATTCAAAGCAAGCCTATATCTCGGACCCTGGTTGTCGGAGAGAGACCCGAAATCTCCCGTCTGGTTTCTCTACTGGCCAAAACCACTCTCTCTCCATGTGGTAGTCAACCGGAAGGCTACGACCATAATTCCAGTATCGCCCCTTGATTTCCGGTGCATCTAATCTAGGTCATTGAAGGTGACTTGGTTTGATTGCTGTCAAATCTAACCTTCTGACCCTGCTAACTCGCTGATTGGAAATCAAATATGCCTATATCTTTCTATTTCTAAAACTACATAGCATTTAATCTGGGATTCCCAATACTATAAAAATTACAAAGCAATATGATAAATTAAAAAAGATAGTCTATATTCCAAAATTCATGATGTTGACCATCTTTACCATCTCATAATTCATTGCTTTTATTCAGTTGAAATTTACAATTCTTGACAGTATCTGTTTCGTTACGCAAAATCAATCACTGATTGATATAATAATTGCGTGACTGATTTTGCGCTATGAAACTGATATTGTCAAGAATTGTAAATGTCAACTGAATCAAAGGAATAAATTATAAGATGGTAAACACATTATAAAGTTTGGAATATAGACTTTTGTCATTCATTCATTGATTATATATATATATATATATATATATATATATATATATATATATATATATATATATATATATACTAGCATAGAGACCCGTTGTCGCTCGGGGTTCGATGATGGTCTCACAGAGGTTTTATTGTCATCGAAATCGATAAAATCGCCCATTTTTCAATTAAATCGATTGATTACTTGTTGAAAACCCATACACCGGGAGAGAGCTTCATATGCCAGACCGCAGTGATTAGTCTACAATACATTGTAGTGCACATTGCAATGTACACTATAATGCATTGTGAACTTAATCATATTAAAATTTAAAATGCACAAGTCAATTATTATGCTTAAATCGTGCTCTAAACAAAAACGTTGATTCCGACTGCACCTCTGTCGTACCAAAGAACCTACTGTTGCGTATATATTCCTGGCCTGCTACTTGTATGATGATTAAACTTTTCTAATGCACTTGTGATATTAGGCTGTGTAAAGTGTAAACTCTGGTCAAAATTATCTGATTCTTTTTTTATCTGATTATATCGATTATCGATTATCGATACTCATCGTAAATATTCCTATACAAAAACTATCTAAGAACACTTCTAGGTCACTTCATCAAATCTCCACACTAACGTAATGTACTTGCAATAACCCTTATCCCTGAGTGGCTTCCGGGCCTTGATAAGTGGTGATCACTGTGTAAAAAAATATATCGTAGTAGAGATATATACATGTTTTCAGGGCTCTTACCTTAATTGTACCTGCTAAATTGTTTTTACCTTTCTAAAAGCCATAGTTCTTAGTTAATTATATTCACGTTCATCTTGATTATATTTCAACTGATATTTACTGTTCAATCTCTGCGCTAATAAAAGACATTTATTTGAAAGCAAATTAAAGCAAATTAAACAAAAATACATATTAAACAAATAAAACGGCCAAGAAAAGAACATATCTGCACACCCACATCTATCTATCTATCTATCTATCTATCTATAAATATATATGTGTGTGTATGTGTGTGTACGTGCGTGTGCGTGTGTGTGTGTGTGATATCAACGGCTTCATAAATATCGAACAGGGGCCAGTCAATATTAGTCTATTCAATTTTTTTCTGCATGGCGGAATTTAATGTCTCATCTTTGCATCTGATGCAAGTCCATTACTAGCATTGATTTCTTAGAGTCTCACACCGTCAGTGTCTGTAACAGATATATAGAAAATTTCAGTTCATGATTACATCAGTTCAGTTGTCATAAAAATTCAATTTGCAATCCCATCTGATATATTCGGGTGGAATAAAAACATGTGACATTACTGTTTTGGAAGGCCACTCGTATATTGTTTTTCAATGTGTGGAGTACTAAGGAATATATATATATATATATATATATATATATATATATATATATAAATATAAATATATATATATATATATATATATACATATATATATGTATGAGTTGTGATACAACGAAACAGTACTGTATGTCGATGACTACAAACCTCTCTTTCTCTCACTCTCTCTCCCCCTTTCTCTCTCTCTCTCTCTCTCTCTCTCTCTATATATATATATATATATATAATTTTTATTTTCTTTATGTAAATACAGCCATATTTTGCTACGATCTGCATACCATTTCGATCATCATTGATCTCATTAGGCAAGAGAAAATTTTGAAAATTAAAATGAAAAAAATGAAAGCCATTATATATATAAATATAATTTTATAAAGCCAACTATAGTTTCTCTACAGTGCAATGTATTATTGACTAGGTCAATGGGGAGAAGAATGTGAAGCTTGGTCTCAGTGCACAGCGTTGAGTCCCAAAACAGAGATAGCAATCAATTGATTTGATTGAAAATTGTCGATTTTACCGATTTCGATGCCCGAAAAATATGGGAGAGTAAAACATTTGTTGATCTTTGTTAAATCCCGAGGAACGTCGGGTCTTCCTACTAATAAAATATAAAAAAGTCAATCTTAAAAGATCTAAACAAACAGTCCAATGAAGTATCTAAAAATTTACAGATATTTGACCTGACCTTAGCCTCGTAAGAAAGGCTAAGAATATTTGTGGAATTTGTTTGAACACAAAACCTCCTCAACGTTCTAACCTTTCAGGAAGGAGAAGACAAGATCCAGCCAAAGAAAATAAGAATACGAAATTGCTTTAAGAAGCCAAGAAAAAAAGGTACACTTTTGTCAGTTTAACAAAAATAATAAAAATGGTTTCTTATAAAAGTTTGTAATTGGTATGAAAATGAATTCCGAAAAACAATCAATTAAGATTCAAAGATCCCAGAAAATTAATCTGAATACTGGATGATTTATTTATTTATGTCGGTGGGGGGAGGGGGTACAACAGAGAAATTCTTGAATTTGTCTAATCAGGTCAAATCAAGTCAGGTCAAGGCAGAGGCAGCTTATGACGTGGTCAGCGTTGGCAAATTTTCATAATTGTGTTGAGAATCAGAATTAGGTTTTTAGAAACAACGCCAAAGTCAAAACTTTTTTCTTGCACAATTGCAAATGAAATTTATATTGGACACTCATGCCTACCCGGTGTTGTCCGGGAGTATATTACGAAACTATATTTTATTCATTTATTAAGTATTTTTTTATTCTAATCACAAGAAAGTAACTATGTATAGGCAAAATACACAGTTATTTCTCTTTGTTTTGTAATAAGATGGCAGACAATTCCAACTCAGTTTTATAGAAAGGATTATACACAATTAAAACAAAATACAACTCAATATTCTTCTATGCAGAGTTGATTAAAAAGAAAAAGGTATAGTTAAAAAAGGAGAAAAATAGTAAACCAAATTACAAATTAAATCCCGAGCGAGGGGAGAAAACAGGTCAAAATTCGGTTGGTGATTAGCATGAGTAAACGATATGACGCTTTGTTGGTTCTTAAAATGAACCTCTTTCTTTTCTCAGATCAGTAACTGTCAGATACGACCTTTAGCAGATGTGTCAAATAGAGGCATGATAGATTCAGTTTACTTAGGAGTGGGAGATATTTCCATTCAAAATATACTTCTTAAAATTATTTCTATTAAAATTATGCAAAAAATTAACCGGAAGAGATTTAAACTGTTGAATATAAGTAAGGGAACCAATAGATAATTTTCATAACTGCACAGCAAAAGTTGCCGGTGATGACAATGTTAAGTCAGGCAGCCTTAGGAACATCGTCTCCGGACTTTCTATTGAAAGTTACTTCCTTAGCCCTTCTCCTGATGGGGTAAACCCGCAAGGAAGCGGGAGTTTCGAATCAAAGTTGTCTCCTCTAAGGTGAGCTACCATCCAAAATTGACGAGCCCCACCTGCCCGAAGTGACTGGTTTTAAGGCGCCAATGGATCGCCTTTGCCCCTTCTCCGCGTTAATAGCTAAACCAGACGAGAAAGGCTACGAGCTCTATTTCGTTGCCAGAGGCTATTTAAGAAATATACCATATAACCATTAAAAAGTAGGTGTTTAAAAAAACAATAGATCTATCTATCTAGACATCTATCTGGTCGGGCTCTTTGCCTAGAAAAATATGACTCTCTCTCTAGATTTCCCTGTTTTCATATCTTAAGGATAACACTTGGCATCATGTGCATCGTGGCTCTAGATCGTTCTATGCTCGTGAGTCCGTTCCGTATCAACAGCAATACATTTCTCATAAACTCTTGCTTGCTTCCCTGGCAGTAACCGGCAAATCGTAGGCGTCACTCCCTGATGCTAGTAGATATGGTAGGTATGTTGCTATGAAGTTTCAGCTTCGTGGGATGATCTTGCCAAGATATATTTAACACTGTTCATAGCATACGGGTGTACGTACCGTCTAACTTCCTTTCAAATATGTTTGTGTGTCCAGGTTGTAGCAGCGTAAACAAGGACAGACTCCAACCTTGCTCTGAAGAATTGCCTTTTCCGTTTGTCAGTTAGCCTTGACGACTATACTGACCGTAGTTTATCCAAATGCAGCCCATGATTTTGAGATGCGTATGTCAATATCTTTCTCCGTATAACCTATGTTGCTGCCCAGGTACATGAACTCAGTGACTTCTTTCAGTGTTGTTCCATCTACAGCTTTGAGACCCCCCCTCTGCATTGAAAGTCATAAACTTCGTCTTATTCTCATTAACGTTAAGGTCAATGTCATTTGCAGAATTTTTCTAACTCACGTAACAGCGTTTGAGAATCAGCAGTATGATTCGCGAACAGAGCAAAATCGTCTGCGTAATTTGCGTCAGTAATGTATGCTGATGGATGGCGTCTGCGTCTAGATTCATTTAAGGTGAAACCTAGTTTGCTGTGTATATCAACAGAGTTGCGAATATACAGTCAAGACAGACAATGAAAAGAAAAGGGGCTAGAGTGTCCCCTTGAAGAACCCCGGCACGAATGTCAAAGAATTCACTGTTACCATCTGGCGGTCTGACCATTGCTCGAGTGTGTTTGTATAGCATCATGATAGCATTGATGATTTAGTTTGAAATGCATTATGCCTGTAAGATGCTGCCCATTTTTCCTCTATGCACAAAGTCTAACGTTTTTTGATCAACGGTCAGTGTCAACCCATCTAATTGAGAGACTACTGCGTTTCACTTGTAGACGTAGTTCACACAGGTACTATTATCCGAGCTATTCATAGATCCAATGAGAGACATTTTCACAATTTTGTTTTTCTAATTACTTGCCTCCCTACGAGAGCAGATATATATATATATTGAGTTGAGCATATTGAGAAGTGAAAAACGAATTACCATTAGCATATAAGCGACGCTCTTTGTGTAAACAAATCGAGCGGAGGTATTTCGGACGATATCTAAAACATCGTTAAAACTCACTACTCGTTCAAGCAGCCGCCAATAGCGTAATGGTTAGAAGCCTTGACTGCCGTATAAACGGACGGGTTTCAATCCTAGCTTGAGGTAGTTGCCTGTCTAGCCGCACTGATGAGCTGTGAAACAGCGAAACAG
>NC_136494.1:19104813-19159813 GCF_053919585.1 Euprymna scolopes
AAAAAAAATGCCGAGATAAACGGAAAGCAAATACAGCACTTGGAATTACTAAATGGTCACCCATTTAGTACTGACCAGGTTCAACGTTGCTTAACTCAAAATCATTGTTAATGTTAAATTCGTGAAACTAAACTGAAATTAATAATGTTATAAATTTATTTGTCTTAACTAACTCTCTCTCCCGCTATCTCCATAGATATTCGTGGAAATTAAAAAAAAAATAAACAGAAACTCTAATTATGGGCTCATTTGATATTTGGTTATTGGAATCTAGCATCTTGGAGCAATGTTTTAATATACTTTCAGTCAAACTTTCTCTATCACTCTTCCCCCTCTCTCTGTCTATATATATATATATATATATATATATATATATATATATATATATATATATATATATATATATATATGCATATATATCTATAATATAAATTCAACCTGTCTGTTTAAATGTATGCATGTATGTATGTATGTATGTATGTATGTATGCGTAACAATTTTGACAGAGGCGACGGATTTTCACGAGATCGTTATCGTTTCGAAGCTTGACCCTTTCGAACGAGAAATATAAAAAAAAATGGCTATAACCATTAATTCCTTCACCCTCAACTGGGCACTTTTCTCCAAGGAGGGATCACTTTTATCGTCGATATTTTCGAAAACTAACACCCTTTTTCGATTGACTAGGCTTAATTTAAACCTTCGCCACTTCCGGTTTTGCGATAGATTCAACAGCAAAGACGTGACATTTTTTTCACGTTCATTTTCTCCTTCGCGGTACGGGTTCGAACTTGCCTACTACTACTTTTTTTTATTTTGCTCATTGCAGACCTCCAAACACCCTGGCAACGTTGGGCATCCGCGCTTGCACTATTATAAAAAAGGAACTTTGTCTGAGTGTCTGTGCGTCTGTTAGTTCGTTCCCTATCGACTCGAAAACAGCTGGGTCGGGTTTTGAAAATTTACCATGAAGGTAGTTTACGTGCCTCGCAGTATTCTTAGATAAGTTTGTTTCGGAATGTATTCGATATGTATCGATAATCGAAATAATCTGATAAAAGAGGGAACAGTTTGGTAGGATTGGTTTTGCGAATGAGTAGGGTTTCTATGATTGAAAGGTGCAGGTTACAATCTGAGACGGCTAAAATAACGGTATCTTTCTTAAAATATTTCTGAATTAATTTTTTTAGGTGTCATGTGTTACTAGATGTTGGTAGATGGAACTGTAAAGGAAAGAAAGCTGACATGTAAGCTGACGAAGATAGAGAAAGAGAGAGAGAGAAAGAGAGAGAGAGAGAGAGAGAGAAGGGGAGACAAGAAGAGAGAAAGAGAGGGAGAGAAAAAAAAGGAAAAGAATTGTTCCAAACTTGGAAAAATTCGTGCCATTCAATACAGTACTCTTTCGTTAAGTCCTAATACTAAAAATAAAAAAATAAAAAAAAGATTTGCTAATTTTTACGGATTCTTTTAGAAACGCCGACATTTTGAATCTCTCAATCTCTAACATGAATACTAAGCACTGTTAGTATTTCCTCAAATTGTAATAAACCTTGTCTGCCATTTTGAAAGGAGAAAAGGCGCATCAGAGAAAGCATAAGAGAGAACGCTAACGAGAAAGAGAGAGAGAGAAAGAGAAAGAGAGAGAGAGAGAGAGTATACAGGAAGAGAGAAAGAGAGGGAGAGAAAAATAAAAAAAGGAATTGTACGAAACTTTGAAATAATTCATGCCATGCTGTACTAACTAAATATAAAGAAAGAAAGAAAAAAGTTTTGTCAATTTTACGAACTCTTTAAGAAATTCCGACATTTTGAATCTCTCAATTTCTAACATCAATACTAAGCAACTGCCGGTAAGAAGAGCAAGGAGAAAAACATCCAGGTGTCTTTTTAATGAACAATTAAAAAGGGAAGACTCGCAAAAATTTCTCTCGTATTTCTTCCTCTGGCGGAAATATCATTTACCGAATCCAATCAACATGACAGCTTCCAGATGGCTAGCCAATATCTCTGATTACCGAAAAAAAAAGGCTTGTTTAAGATTTTTATTTAAATCGACTTACCAATTTGCTTCGTTATACTGGGTGCTAATTGAAAGATGCATATGGCGAGACCGTGATTGATTCAAAGGGAGATAACCTCTATGGCTTGTTATTATTTGCTTTGGTCACTTTTGCTTTTGTTTGTTTAACCACTAGAGGTCGCCACGGGTGAATCTTATCGGTTGCGTTTATCTAATAATTTGTTTTTCTTTTGATATTAATGGTTTTACCCTAACTAATATAATTGGATTTTGTTTATGAAATCAGCTTTGTCGTGGTGAAATAATCCAGACCGAACGGATACTATCGTGGTAAGGTGTGTATAATAGCATATAAACAATCAGTTTGATTTCATGAAACCACGCGAATGTTGACCGTCTTCGACTGAACTGATTAGAGGACAGAAGGCTTCTTTCGGATGCATGGTTAACCTAGTCTGAGGCTCAAATCCTAGACACATCCAAGCTACGCTGATGAGAGGTACTACATTGAAACACGCGTGTTCATAGTTTACTGTTTTATAAGTAAAATAATAAATGAATAAAATTTGGTTATTGTTTACGTCCAAAATATCTGAGCGATTTTCTAAAGGGAAAAAGGAAGTTTTTCTATGATCTTCAAGATCGAAGTCACTATTAACCGTATTATTGTAAAGGTAATCAACATAAATCTCTCTCTCTCTATCTCTCTCTCTCTCTCTTTATATATCTATCTATCTCTATATATCTTTCTATATATATATCTCTATATATATAGATACACACACACACACACACACACACACACACACACACACACACACACACACACACACACACATATATATATATATATATATATATATATATAAATATATGTCGGGTTTGTATTACTGTACACATAGATTCGAAAAAGTTGTCAAAAAACAAATATATAACAAATAAATATTATCAAAGGCAAGATAAGTTACTTTTCTACCAAACTGGATATACTTTTCGTGTTTTTATTCAATTTAACATGTTTATTCAGCTCGAAAACAATACAGTGTTTAGCGATGTATTGGAAAATTCAAAATGGTGGCCGATTCTCTCTTTAACACGGCAAGTTTGGAAAAAGGTGTAATAAATAATAAACTAGACAAAATACTGTTAGAAATTCGCTCAATATATGCTACCGTGACATAACTTGACATATATTCGGTGGTTTTTAATAGTATTTTGTCTAGTTTATTATTTATAACACTTTTTCCTGAACTTACCGTGTTAACGAGAGAATCGGCCGCCATCTTGAATTTTCCAATACATCGGTAAACACTGCATGTTTTTCGAGCTGAATAAACATGTTAAATTGAATAAAAACACGAAAATTATATCCAGTTTGGTAGAAAAGTAACTTATCTTGCCTTTGATAACATTTATTTGTTATATATTTGTTTTTTGACAACTTTTTCGAATCTGTGTACAGTAATACAAACCCTATATGTCTATCTGTCTATCTGTCTGTCTGTCTGTCTCAATATTTTTAAACTCTATCTCTTCCGATACTTAACGTTGCAGTACGGACTTAGAGGCCTCAAATAGATGGATTTTTTATGGACCATTTTTTTGTGGCCTTTTAGCCGGTTAAAATAGTTTTAAGGTGTCCAAAATGGGCAAAAATTGCAAAAATCGTTATACTTCTGTAAAGTCATCTTAGTTCATTTTTACTTTTTAATTGTTAATCAGTTCATATCCGTGTCACGTTCGTAGAGTGGTTAAGTCTCACGCTTTGAAGGCTACAGTTTTACTTTCGGTTTCGATTCTAGCTGAAGGGCACCAAAATAGTTATTTACTTTTAAAATGAAAACTCTGTAATAATATATATATGAAATCTTGACAAATTAAGATACCATATTTAAGCGTATTCTATAACCAGACAAAGCTGTATGCAGCCTCTAGTATATATATATATATATATATATATATATATATATACATACATATATATACGTATGTGTATGCATATATACATATATATATACATATATATATACGTATATATATGCACATATATACATATATATATTCATATATATATATATATATATATATATATATATATATATATATATATATAATTACATATATATGATGATTGCAACGTCTTGTCAGACGAGTGCCACTCTCTCTGATACTGAAAGTCCATGAGCCCGAAATGCCTTTTTTAGTCTTGCCGGCGAATTCACACGCTCAAGCAGACATGACACTGAAAATAGTCATTGGTATATATATATATATATATATATATATATATATATATATATATATATATATATATATATATATACATACACGCATATATACATATATACACATACATGCACATACACACATATACACATGCATATCTGTAAACATACACAAATATATACGTATATACGTACATACATATGCAATACATAATACACATACATACACATAATACACATACATATGCATACATATACATACACACATGCCTACATACATATATACATACACATACATACACATATATACACATATATACAAATAAAATGTACATATACATATAATCATACAAATATGTGCACATATGCACGTAAATATACGTGCACATACATTTACCTACATATGCATACACATGCATATGTATGCATTTATACACATGCATATATATGCATATATACACATACATATACATACATGCACACAAACATATATATACTGTTGTGGTGGCAACCACTTATTTGCATATGCGAATAACATAACACTATAAATGGCAAGCCTAGGTTGGCCTTGGGGTGTCTTACTCAAATGTCACCGGAAGTGACGCCGAAGAGCGTACATGTCCTCCCACCAAGACTCTCTGACTCGACACCGTCATTTGTACATATTGTAAATATACCTTTTCTTTAATACACTTATTATTGCGTTATCTTGTTGTTTGCGTCTTCATTGTATTTCCTTACTAATTATTGTTCAACCTTGCAACCACAACAGTTGGCGACGAGATATGAAGCGTCAAATATAACAGTTTGACGAAGAACTATTTAAAAAAAAAAGAAAAAAAGTACAACGCAAAGGTTGACTATTTTTTTTTAGGAATGCAAAGTGTTGACGAGCAAACGGATTTTACGCTAAAGAGAAGTTTCAACTCAAGTGAAAAAAAACTCTAACGTGACAAAAGCGACAATTTACGCCGTTTTCTGGGAATCCGACTTGCAAACGAATGTAAAAGTGAATTTTTGTTTGTCGCTACACGACAAATCTATCTAAAGGACCAACTTGCAAACGAAAAGCGAACTTTGTTCTGTCGCAAAAACGACAGGTCAGACCCGTATTACGAAAAGCAAGGAAGTAATCTACGGAAAAAGTTCACCAGTGGATTCTAATTACTGTTCTCCGTAAACAAAACAACAACTAAAGGACTTGTTAATTAATGTTTTGGTTGACGTCAGTACTAAAAGGAAATACCACAGCTAAAACTAAAATTCAAGGAAAGGATTTTTTTCTTGAAGTTGTCACTGAATAACGGATAATACAGTAAAACGTCACGGGGGAAAAAAGGTAATCTCAAGTTAAGAGGTATTTTAATTACTAAAATACTAGAGAAAAAAAAACTCAAAGAACTAAATGTACTGCATACATTTATTCAATTGTGACTCGATTAAAAAAAAACCCAAACTTTTATTTTGTGGAAAGAGTTACTTATTAGTAAGTGCCTAAAAACGGAAAGTCAATTCCATTTCGTGATTCCAGATAAACCTGTTTTATTTTTTTTTGCAGCGTGACTCGCAAAAAGAATATATTATTGCAAGCAGCGATATTATTATTGAAAAATAGGAGCTTACAGCAATTTGCTTTTTTGTTGTAACCCAAACCGGTGTATATGGTACATGGTACAATATTTTTTTTAACTACACACTAAAAAAAGAAAAAAAAACATGGAAGACTTATCAAAAATGTTCATGCTATTTTTACAAGCACAGGCTGAGCGGGATGAACGCAGACAAGCTACACAAAACGAGCTTTTGCAAACACAAATACAGGCACAGGCTGACCGCGAGGAAAAGAGAGAGGACAGATTATTGAAATGGTAGCAGGAACAAGAAGAAAAGCAGAAAAAACTGCAATTGGAACAGGAAGAAAGGCATAAGAAACTACAATTGGAATATGAAGAAAGACAAGATGAACGTTTTGCTAAAACACTGGAACTACTAAAGAGTAATCGAGAAAATGTCGATAGTGTTAATTTCTCCCATACAACTATTTTTAATAGCATGGACACATTTCATTATGTACCTGAGGAAGAGAAGAATTTTGAAGCATACTACACAAGATACGAGGATGTTTTTCAACTGGACTGTAAAAATTGGCCAAATAGTCAGAAAGTGAGCCTCTTACTCAGAAAATTGGGTACATCAAAACACAGCAAATTCGTAGATTACATATTACTTAAAAAAACTGCGGAATTAGAGTTCATGGAAGCTGTAAAATTACTAAAAGAATTATTTAATCCAAATATATCTCTTTTTCATAAAAGATGGCTGTGCACGAATCTAAGAAAGATGGACAACCAAGATTATTTGACATACGCATCAGTTGTCAATAAAAACTGCGATAATTTTAAGCTTGCAGAACTAACGGTAGAAGATTTTAAATGTCTAATCTTCGCTCAAGGGTTAGTTTCCACGAAAAATGCAGAAATACGCAGACGAGTGTTGTCTAAGCTGGAATCTGAGTAAGACTTAACCCTCCAGAAACTAGCAGAGGACTGTGAAAGGGCCATTACACTAAAAAAGGATTAAAAAAATATAGAAAAATCCGGAGTGGCATATGTAAGAAAAGTTAGAAAACCATACGCACCAACCAAGAACTTTACAAAGAAAAGCAATGGAACGGGATATTCCAAAGATAATAACCATAAATATAGTACACAATATAACAAGCCTCTTCCTAGATATAACTGTAAGAGATGTGCAGAAAAGCATTGGGAATCAGATTGTCCTTATAAGAAGAAAAAATGCTACATTTGTAAGAAGGTGGGACACAAAAGCGATTGCTGCAGATATAAAGATTACACCAGAAAGAGAGTACAGCTAATACAAAATTAGACAAAGATTGGCGAAAATACGTAAAAGTGGAAATATTTAAAACATCAATAAAGTTACAACTCGACTCCGGCTCCGATGTTTCTATAATAAACCTGAATACGTGGAAAAAGTTGGGAAAACCGGCCATGATGAAAACTAGTAAAGCAGCCCGGACGGTAACTGGTGGTGGTATAAAATTTGAAGGAGAAGTTGTCCTCCCGATAAAATTGAAAGGGATTTCGAAGAAATTAAAAAATAGTGAAAATCTGTTTGGAATAGATTTAATTGAGAAATTCGGACTATGGGATAAGCCAATCAATATATTCTGTAAAAAATTAGAATGTTCTTCTCCAACAACAGTAAATATAAAAGACGATTTAAAAGAATTATTTCCTGAGGCATTCACGACTAACTTAGGTCGCTGCAATAAATTCAAGGCCTCGTTTGAACTTAAAGAAACCGCCAGCCCAATTTTTAGAAAACAGCTAAATGTTCCGTTCGCTGGGTTGGAAAAGATTGATAAAGAATTAAATAGATTGGAACAGACGGGAATTCTATCAAAAATAGAACACAGCGAGTGGGCAGCCCCCACCGTATACGTAAAGAAAAAGAATGACGAAGTTAGAGTGTACGCAGACTTTTCGACCGGGGTCAACTCCCTATTAAAAGATCACCATTACCCCCTACCAAGCCCAGAGGAAATATTCACGAAGTTGAATGAGGGTAATATCTTCCCCAAGATAGACTTTAGCGCCTGCCATCTTTCAGCAAGCGATGGACACCATGTTAAGTGGTATTGAGTGCGCATGTGCATACCTGGACGACATTGTTGTCAGGAGCAAATCCCTAGAAGAACATAAGGAACATTTGAAACAAGTATTTACTCGAATACAAGAATTCGGCTTTAAAGTAAAAGAAAGTAAATGTGACTTTTGTATGAGCGAGATTAAGTATCTTGGACACATAATAAACAAACATGGACGACGTCCAGACCCAGACAGATCTGCGGCAATAAAAAATATGCCAGCAACCGATAATGTAACAACCTTGCAGAGTTTCTTAGGACTCGCAAATTATTACCAATCTTTTATTGAAGGAATGCATAACTTGCGAGCCCCCTTAAATAATCTGCTTAAAAAGGATACACCGTGGAACTGGACGCAAGAATGTCAAACCGCTTTTGACAAAATAAAGAGCGCACTAACATCCGAATTATTCTTAACGCACTTTGACACAAACTTAAAAATAGTCGTCGCTAGTGACGCTAGCTCCTACGGCTTAGGAGCATGCATTCAACATATTATGCCGGATGGGTCTAGAAAACCAATAGCGCACGCTTCGAAAACGCTGATACCAGCCGAAAGGGCATATTCACAAATCGAAAAAGAAGCGTTGAGCATAATCTTTGCCGTCACTAAATTTCACCGATATGCATATGGTAGACAATTCATACTTGAAACCGACCATAAACCGTTAGTCACGATCTATGGATCAAAAAAAGGATTGCCGGTATACACCGCAAATAGATTGCTGCGCTGGGGTACAATACTACTTAATTACGATTTCAAGCTACAACATCTAGCATAAAAAAAGATTTGCCACGCGGATGGACTGTCAAGACTGATACCACAGAAACACAATATGGAAGAATCAGTCATTGCAGCAATTCGGACAAATGTTGAAGTAAAAAATATGGTAGCAAACATCATTAAGGAACTACCCGTAACTTTGTCGGACATTAAAAGGGAAGCCGAGAAAGACGAATATATAAAGGACATAAAAGAGAAAATTATAACGGACACAAAGGTGCAGGAAGTTTTCTCCATATGTGACGATGTGTTACTGTACAGCGAGAGAGTGGTAATACCCAAAACATTGCAGAATAGGATGTTAAGAGATTTCCACACAGGACATCCGGGGATAAATCGAATGAAGTTAATGAGAAGCTACGTGTACTGGCGTAACATGGACACTGACATAGTGACAACAATTGATAAATGTAAAGGATGCCAGTTAGCGGCAAAATCTCCACCTATAGTACACAAACCTTGGCCGAAAACCGACCAACCATGGTCAAGAATCCACATGGACTTCGCTGGTCCAGTAGGTGAAAACTACTATTTAATTGTAGTGGATAGTTTCACAAAATGGCCGGAGGTAATGCGTTGCAGGAATCCAACAACGAACAACTCAATAGGGTTCCTACACGAGTTGTTTGCAAGATTCGGTGTACCAGACACACTGGTCACTGACAACGGAACGCAGTTCACATCCGCAGAGTTTAAGGAATTTTGCGCCACGTTCCGAGTGAAGCACATCACGACTCCGCCGTATCATCCAAGGTCGAACAGCATCGCGGAAAGGTTCGTGGACACGCTAAAACGAGCGTTAAAGAAATCCATTGGAACACCAACAGAAAAAGCTTTGCAACAATTCTTGCAAGTATATAGGATTACACCACATCCTAATACACCATCAAACATATCACCAGCTGATCTAATGTTTGCCAGAAAGGTAAAATCAGCGTTTGACAAACTATTGCCAAGGCAGGCAATTATCCGAAACACTACACACACGAGAAGAAAGAAATATAACTCGGGAGATCGAGTATATTTTAAGATTGCGTTATCTTGTTGTTTGCGTTTTCATTGTATTTCCTTACTAATTATTGTTCAACCTTGCAACCACAACATATACATATATACATTATAAGCACACATAAACATATATGCACACATACATACAAACACACATAAACATATATACACACATACATATATACATATACTCATAGATATACATACATATACATACACATGTGCGTATATAAACATACATACACGTATACATACATTTGATGAGGGTAGATCAATTATTATATGCTTCCAGCATTTCAGGCCTACACGCGTGACAACTTTTCCATCGCCACAGGACTAGTTTTTATAGAGGGAGTATCTATACAAAGATGATGTTATAGCGTTTTAGATTTGTACGACAGCTAAATCTCTCTCTCGGTTCAAAATGTTGAGATCCAGCAACAAGCAAGAGCAACATAGCCAGCAACAGGTCAAACTGCAGACCAGCTTAATACGGGTACTGATCTCCCGCTTTATTGTTTTTTAATATCAGAGATTTGCTGCTCCTAAAGGGGTTGCCTTTACCACGGCTTACAGGAAATAAACACATGCATGCACACATACATGCATACATACAGATACACGCAAACATACATACGCACGTCCACACACATACAAACATACACACAGAGAGCCACACATATACGTATTGTGACGATACCTCCCGGTTGGAAAATCCAAAAAGGGGGATTTAATCCCCGAAGCGTATCGTAAAATAAAATACAAAAAATATATAAAAATGGTGCACGTGCCGGTTGAGAAATTGTTAAAACCCAGTAGGATTCACCCAGGTTCTTGATAGTATTTTCATTTTCATCTTGGAATGTTCTCATATAAGATTCACGGTTGACGAAATACCAGGCAATAAATAACGGAACAACATGGATGTATATATATTATACGCATGTCATTTAGTGAGCGTTAAAAATTCAAAAATCAAGGCAGAATATTAAAAGAAAAATAATGAGAAAACATGCAGACAATGTCCAACGGGTCAAAAAAAGGAGGGAAACACTAAAGCAAATTGTTCAAATGAATATAGCCTCTTTTCTTTCCTTTTTTTTATCCCTTTTTTTCGCATGGAAAACGATTTAGTTATGGTGAGGCAATAGAAATCTTTCAAAATAAAAATAAAAACAGTTCAGTTCAACAAGTTTACATTTGTGAGATGGGTGACGTATTGAATAATACTTATCTGCGAAGACGTGAATTCAACCGATGATTAGGTATCCGACAAAATGCAATATTCGGATGTTATAAAGTGAGGCAGTTCCATTTCGCCGACATATGAGTCGTCGTCCTTCGGAGTTCGCTTGTTCACTCGTCTTCCATCATGTTTCTTTCTTGCTGGTTTTCTCAATCACCGACGTTCGGTCGCATCTTTCCCATGTTTTGAACCATGGTGATTTCGCAGTTCTGATGAATTCCCTTTTCGGCCCCAGGGATACGGTTCAGTTGAGAGAAATGCCATTTCACCACGTAAGTTGCATTGGTGCTGCTCAACGCGTCCTTTCCACTCGAGGATATATCTCCTTCCGATGGTTTTGAGCCAAGGTATTTTATAATTTCTCTGTATTCCCTTTTCGGCTCCCGTAATAAGGATTAAATCGAGTGAATTTCCAAACTATCAAGCGAGTCATGGTGTCTGTCGCATTTTTATTATCGACATTCGTTCGATGATGTGATCAGCTACATCTCTTTTTGAAAAAATTGCCTTTTCGTTTTCGCCGCCACTCCCGCTAAAATGTTTTTTCTTTTTTTCTTCTTCTTCTTTTGCCCGCACGCTGTTTCGTTTGAGGTCAAGGTGGGTGCATGGATGAATTCTCGTCGTGACCTTCGCACGTGTTATTTTAACGAACGACTTGGTGAGTGGATGGGGGTGGGGTGTCTATCTCGCTTCCTTTTATGGGCAGACGCGTGGATACTTGGCTGTCACATGTTTTGATAGCAATGGGGTTGTGTGGGTGTACCTGGCCGATAGATATTCAAACCGAAATTTAAAAAGAGAGAGAGGGGGAAATGATCACTTCTGTATTATGCCGATTTTCCCGTGACAGCATGTACATACATATGTATATACACACGTACACATACACATATGTGTAAAATACACATGAAGGAGCGTTCCAAAAGTCATAATTCCTCTATGATCACGACGATAATGATGGTGATGGTGATGATTAAATGAGTTTGACATGAATAAAAAGAAATACAATCCAATACAAACAATTTGTAGAAGAGACAGTCACGCGTTGAAATGTTTGTGCAACTTTACAAATGAATGGACGTAGGAATCAAACGACAACAAAATCCAACTGATCAGTATTTGAAACGCCTGGACTTTTTTTTGTAAAAATAAAATGTTTGTTTATAAGATGATGACAAATTTCACAGATTATTTTACAAATAAATGGACGTAAGAATCAAACGAAAACAAAATCCAACAGAGCAGTACTAAAACGCTTGGACATTTTTATTTACACACACACACACACACACACACACACACACACACACACACACACACACACACACACACACACACACACACACACACACACACATATATATACATATATATACATACATATACACATGTATATCTATCTATTTATATATATATAATATAAAAATATAATATAATATATATATATATAATATAGGTAATATAAAAAAAATAAAAATAATATAGGTAATATATATAAAAAAAGAAAAATAAGTAAAAGTCCTATGGCGATAGGTGAGTGGCTACGTGCACAGGCTTAGCGGGCTGGAAGTGCATAGCTACAAATCTACACATACGCGGCCAGTGATTTATCTAACATCGTCGAATAAATCGCTTACAGGGTGGAAGCAACTTCGGTGGATGATCTGGCGGCTGAGCAGCCTTTTCTAGGGATACACTGCTCACCCATGAATTTGGGAAAGGTCTAGAAAAGGTGACCTATAAATTGTCTACCCTTTTATTAGCTGGTCGGCTTCCTGCGGTCGGCGGCTGCTCTATATTTGCAGGAGAAACAAGATAAAGTTGAAGAAAAATAATAAACAAGGAAAATCAAAAATTTATCAAGAGAGGAATAACCTAACTGTTGCTACGTGGAATGTGAGAACTTTGCTAGATATCCTGGATAGTTAAAGACCTGAGCGTAGGACAGCTATTGTTGCAAGAGAGCTCGCTAGGTACAGCATAGACATTGCGGCGTTGATTGAAACACGATTGAGTGGTGAGGATCAATTGGTGGAAGTGGGCTCGGGATACACCTTTTTTTGGAAAGGAAAACCATCGGGACTGAGACGAGAAGGTGGAATTGGCTTTGCAGTGCGTTCTTTGGTGAAGAGGATTGAACAGCCAATGTGTGTTAGTGACAGAATTATGATGATGCGCTTCCCTCTTGCACACAGTAGGTATATGACGATTTTATCTGTGTATGCCCCTACCATGGGTCATGATGAAGAAACTATCACGTCGTTTTACCGAGATCTCAGTCATACCATTTCCTCTATTCCTTTATCTGAGAAGATCTTACTCATGGGTGATCTAAACGCAAGGGTTGGCAAAGATCATCACACCTGGGACTCACTTGGTCGGTTTGGTGTAGGTAGGGTCAACAGTAATGGTCTGCATCTTCTCCATCTATGCACTCAGTTTGACCTTGCTATCTGTAGCAGTTTCTTCAGCCACAAAGAGGTCCATAGGTTTACCTGGACCCATCCTCGTTCAAAACAAGGTCACTTGATTGATTACATTATTTCCAGGAAGGCAGAGTTGCGGGACGTCTGTAGTGTGCGTGTTATGCGTGGAGTTGAATGCGGCACAGATCACTTTTTTGGTACGCAGGAAGTTGAAGGTCTGTATAAGGAGGAAGTGTAGGTTGGGTGGTGTTGGGATTCCCAGGCGGGTTGATGTGTCCAGGCTGGCTGATCCAAGTGTACGTGAATAACTTCGATCCGTAGTTAATTCTGCTGATTTTGATGGGTCGTGGGCGCATTTTAAAAATACAATCTATGATATAAGTGTAGATGTTCTTGGCTTCCGTAAATCTAAACATCATTGGTTTGATGATAATGATTTGGAAATTACTCATCTCTTAAGTGCTAAAAATGAGTTGCACCATAAGATGTTACCTGCCTCTCATGGAGGTCGAGAATCCCTCCAACAGTCACTTAAAGCAAACAACGGTATTCTCCAAAAGCGACTCCGCCAAATGAAGAATCAGTGGTGGGCTAAACTCGCCAACCAAATCCAAATGGCTTTTGATTGTAAAGACCTCAAACGCATGTACCATTTGCTTTAAAAAAGCTTTTGGTCCTCAAACATTATCTACATCTCCCCTATTCTCAAATGATGGAATTGCCCTTATAAAGGATCCTAATAAGATTCTCCTTCGTTGGACCGAGCATTATTCTGATTACTTTGACAACCCCTCTAATGTTGATGAGGACGTCATCAATGAATTTTTATCACAACAGAAACTTATCCATGAAATGTCTGTGTTCCCATCTGAGAATGAAATTAGAGATGCAATCAAGGAAGTGAACGTTGGGAGGGCTTCAGGGCTTGGTGGTATTTCTGTGGAAGTCCTTTTACATGGGGGGTGATAAACTTGTTTATGAAATTTTCATCTTATCAATGATGTGTGAAAGGGTGTTCCCGCCCATGCAATTCTTATATCACTGTACAAGGGAAAGGGGCCCAAGACCGACTGTGGAAGTTATCGTGGGATATGTTTGTTGGAAGCAGTTGGCAAAGAATTTTCCAGAGTTCTACTCAATAGATTGTTAAAGTATATTTGCCCGTCCGTCATTCCAGAAAGCCAAAGTGGTTTTCGTCCGAGCAGAGGAACCACGGACATGATCTTCTCTACTCGGCAGTTGCAGGAGAAATGTACTGAACACTGCGTTCCGCTTTATCAGGTTTTTGTTGGGTTGACTAAGTCTTTTGATACGGTAAACAGAAGTGGCCTATGGATAATTCTGGGGAAGTTGGGATGCCCACCTCAATTTCTACGATTACTCAGGGAGCTCCACACTAATATGAAGGCTCACCTGAACTTCAACGGATGCCTGTCGGAACCCATCTCGGTTGACAATGGTGTGAAGCAGGGTGATATCCTAGCACCTACACTTTTTCAATTTATTTTGCAACTATGTTATCGTATGCCTTTAGGGAATGTTCTCTAGGTGTTTATTTGCGTTTCGGAACCACAGGTAGGGTCTTTGATCTTCGTCGTTTTCATGCTTCTACAAGGACCTTTAAGCACCTGGTTTTTGAATTGCTTTATGCGGATGATGCCGATCTCGTGGCCCATGGTGACAGGGATATGCAGGATATCATGGATCTTTTTTCGGGGGTCTGTGCGTCTTTTGGGCTTACTATTAGTCTTAAGAAGACTAAGGTCATGTTCACACCTCCACCCGGTAGTTTGTATGTGGAACCAAATATTTTTGTCTACAACCAGAGACTTGCCGTGGTTGACACATTTGTGTATTTGGGTAGTACTCTCGCCAGAGATGGAACCCTGGATGTTGAGGTCAACTATAGGATACAGCGTGCCACTAAGGCTTTTGGTGGCTTAAAGAAGCGAGTATGGTCTGATAGGGGTATAACTATTCATACAAAGATCAGTGTCTATCAATCTTGTATTTTACCATCCCTGCTTTACACTTCTGGGGTTGGACAACTTATGGTAGACACATAAAAATCATGGAGAGAGTGCACCAAAAACTCCTGAGACACATTCTGGGCATCAGGTGGAACACTTTTATACCTGATATGGATGTTCTCATGCGTGATGGCGTACCTTGTATCGAGAAGTTGATCATACGCACCCGGATGAGGTGGGCTGGACGTCTGACAAGGATGGACGACGATAGATTGCCAAAGCGCCTGTTCTATGGTGAAATTACACAAGGAAAGCGTCCACAACATAAACCTAGGAAACGCTTTAAGGATAACATCAAAGATAATCTTAAAGCTCTTGGTATTGACGCGTTCAGTTGGGAAAGTGCTTCTAATGATCGTAAAAAGTGGCGCTCCTTGGTCTATCAGGGCTGTGATAGTTTTGAGAAGAAAAAATATGAGCATGCAAGAATGAAGCGTGATATCCGGAAGAAAAATCTGTCAGATATATCAGGTCTGTCGGAGGATTTCATGCAGAACCACACCTGTGATTTATGCGGTAAAATGACTTTATCCGGAGCTGGTCTAGCTAGCCACAAGCGTTCACATGGAGATCAATCTTTCTTTGATGGGGAAAACATTGCAGGGCACAGATGTTCTGTTTGCTCTGTGGTCTGTAAATCGAGTGAGGGCCTGAGGCGTCATATGAGCGTCCACAGTGGAGCAGCACCAGTTCGCATCCCTCAATCTCAGCTTAAGTGTGACCTTTGCAACAGACTGTGTAAGAGCAGGGATGGACTGAAGAGCCACCTTCGTTCCCACAGAAAATAGAAATTGATGCATCTTGATCACATCTCCACATGTATATATGTATATGTGTATAAGTGTATATATGCGTATATAATTAAAAAAAAGAAAAGATATTTCAAAAATACATGAAATTGAATGAGTAATCAACAATAATGCAAGGGAGAGATGGTCTTCTTCTGACAAGAAGTGACAATCACCATATATATAGTTGGCTGTTTTTTTCATTACAAACACTCCTATGAAGTTACTCACATTTGGCCATTTTTCGTAATTCTTGGATATGTTAAGGTGATTTCTCCTCAGTCAATGGAGGGGAAGACCCTCTATACTGAGACAATTATTATTTTTGTCCTTACCAGAGTGCCCCTTTTGCCCTTCTTTTGGGGAGCTGTTTTTTCCCCTACATTAAAAACGACCTTGTGTCACATTTTGCTTTATGGGTTGGAGACAACCAAGCAAGTCATTCAAAAGCAGCAATACTAAAGCTGGTTTGCTAGGGCACTATATATGTTAATGTATGCTAATTTGGACATATGTCATTAGTTTGAAAATATAGATAGTTTTATCCAATTGGCATAAAATTTAAACCATAGCAGCTTGTAAATTTTCATGTAGTTTCTGGTCCATAGAAACAAAGATATAGTCATTTCAATATCCTATTTGACGACGAATAAGGATATATTCATATGTAGATATACCACTTTTTAGGGCAAGTTTTTAAGTTCGAAATGTCGGCAATACTGATCAGAATTTAACAAATGAAGGCAGTTGGAAAGCTAATGACCTGAACTGTTAAGTGTGCTATATGACATTTGCCCTTAAGGACGCACATTACATTCGATAAATTAGAGATCAATTTTCTACATTAATTTAACGTAAAATGAGCCCCCATTTTATGATCATCTTGACTATAAAGTGGATGTTCAGTTTACCTTAAATTAATATAGAAAAGTGATCCCCCCACTTTAGAATTTGTTTATATCTTGGAAAATACTCGATCCTGGGATTTTAACTATTGTTTTCGTTTTCATTACCCTTGAAAACTTATAAAGTAAATTTCACAGTGTATAAGGAATATTTCATACTGGATATATTCATCATCGTACCCTATTTTCAAAAGCGGGGGAGATATGAAATATGAGATACATATAAAAGTTAGCAGGAACATACATTCTCAACGCGCCCCTATCATATCAAAGAACGCACTGTTGATTGTATACGTCGTGTCTTTCGGCTTGTGTTGTAATAAAACTTCGCAAATGCACTTTTGACGTTAAGCTGTGTAAAGTGTTAACTAATCAAAATCCATGTTTTTTCTTTCATCGAATTATTTCAATTATCGATATTATCGAAGACGTTCCGGTAAAAAGACCTAAGAACACTGCCAGGCATGTAAAATACTTTCGTGTGAAATTTTACAAATATCAGCACAGCCGTGTTGGAGTTTATAAGAAAGAAACTCATAGGCACATAAACCAAGTACTTTTTTTACATAATAGTTGAGATTGACTGTTATTTTCACATTATTTCAATCTACTATTTTCTTGGATTCTGCTATCTTTCTATCTAACTCGGGAATCCGCAAGGAATTTCGAACGGAACGCTTTATTTAACTCATTTATTGTATGTAGAAAATTTACATAATTATAGATAGTAATGAATAATGATATTCATATATATAATTTTTGAAACCTTAAATCCACTTTGTTTCTATATATAAAGATCTATATGCAAAGATCACGATTTATTACCACCTATTATTACTGTATATATGTATTATTATATCATACTATTATAGGGTGCTCGGCATTGCCCGGTCGTAAAATACACTTTAGTATGATATTTTGATTAATGCAGATTTCGTATTTATTATTATACTAGCATTTCAGCCCGGCGTTGCCCGGGTGTTTGGAGGTGTATGTTAAGCAAAAAAAAAAAAAAGAAAAAAAAAGCGGTCAATCTTTTTAACTTTGACCCCTAGTATAACGACGCAACATTTATTGCTTTGGACTCTAATCAAGTTATTAAGTTAGATCCATGTCCAAGGAACCTATATCTAAAATTTCAAGTGTTTACACCGAAAATTGTCGAAGGAGTTTGGTAAAGTTCTTAAAGGTCAAATCGTTGAACTTTGACTCCTTAGCATCCAAATTTCTGGCCGGAACCGACCACATAGATTTTCCCAAATCGCGATGACTTTCGAAAATATTGGCGAAAAAACCCACCCCTCCTTGTAGAAAAGTGCCCAGTGGAGGGTGAAGAAATTAATGTTTTTGACCAATTTTTCAATATTTGTCGTCCGAATGATGGAGCTTCAAGATGATAATAATCTCGTGAAAATCTGTCGCCTCTGTCGAAAGTTTTAGGCAGACACATACATACATACATACATACATACATACATACATACATTTAAACAGACAGATAAGATTTATATCATAGACTAGTCTGGTATACGGCGTTGCCGAGGTATTTGGAGGTGTGTTTTGAGCAAAAAGAAAATGTGGTAATAGGCAGGCAAGCTTGAACCCGTATCACCAAGGAGGGAAAGAACGTGAGAAAAAAAGTGACGTCTTTGCCGTTGCGTCCATCGCCAAACCGGAAGTAGCGAAGTTTTAAATTAAGGCTAGACAATCGAAAAAAGGCGATTAATTTCGAAAATATAGGCGAAAAGAAAACGACTCCACCTTGTAGAAAAGAGCCAAGTTGAGGGTGAACGATATCGATCTCGTGAAAACCGCCGCCTCTGTCGAAAGTTTTAGGCATACATACATACATACATACATACATACATACATACATACATACATACGTACATTAAAACAGACATGTGAGATTCATATTATACATTATATCTTTTTCAAAGAAAAGAAAATGAAACGGAAAGATAAAAAGAATAAGAGCAAGAACGGTGTAAAAACAAAAAAAAAAGAAGGAAAATGAGAAGTAAATGAGAAGAACAAAAGAGAAAGAAGAGGAGAAAAAGCATTGGTGGAGAATAACAGAAATAAGTAAATAAATGAATGAATGAATAAATAAATAAATAAATAATAATAATAATAATAATCATAATAATAATAATAAGAAGAAGAAGACTGAGAAAAAAGAAGAAGTAGAGGAAGAAGAGATATAAAATAAAATTAACCAAAAGAAGACAGATCGAAAAACGAAAAGGAAGCGTAACAAAAAAGAAGAAAAGATAGGGAATAAGATAAAGATGTAAGAGAAAAAAAAGAAGGTAACAAAGGATGAAATAAAAGAAATTGATCAAAATAAACTAACAAGACAAACAATAATAATAATCTCTACAATTATATAAATACAACCTTTTTTTTTTGCATGACGTTGTCTGTAGGTTCAAACCACGCACGTAATTTTCTTAATGTTTCTGTTGGTTTTTTTTTCGTAAACTTGTAAGAAGTTTATATAAAATAATGTTATAAAAGGAACAATAGGTTCTCCAGAGTGCAACATATATTTTTGATAAGTTACTGCATGAGGTATGTGAAGCTTCCTCCCCGGCGATTTCACGGATTCCGATAACAGTAAAAATATAGGAGTGTGAAATATTCGTTGATCATCATTCAATGTCGGGCAACGTGGGGTATCCCCGCTAGTTTAAAATAAGTAAAAATAAGAAAAATGAAAAGAAAATGTAGAGCGAATTTGGATGAAATATGAGAAAAATCAATAAACAGAAGATAAAAAGAAATGAGCAAGACTCGAATGGATTAAAAGAAGAAATTTGAAAAAGAAAATGGAGAAAATAGAAATACGTAAAATGTCATAGAAGATCATAAAACTAAGGAATGGAGTAGGAAAAAGAAAATAGACTTTTTAATTGCAGGTTTATTAAAGATTATGGGCGGAACAAAAGTACAATATCAATCCAAATATTATAGTGTTAGCACTGGTTTCCCTCGATATTTTTTACCAACCAGGATTCTTTCTCGAAACACATCGGTTATTTACGGAGGAACCATGGGAAACATATCGGGTATTTACGTAGGGGCCACGTTGCTAACGTCCTAAGCGAAAGTAAAATTTGAAACATTCAGATCGTCAGTCCGTGTCCTTAACCATTAGGCTACTGTCACTTCCCAGAAAGAAAAAGACGAAGAAAGAATGTAGAAAAAAAGAAGAGAATGAAAGATAAAAACTAAAAGGATTTAAGCTTCAAGTTCTGCATATTATGATATTTATTTATGGTTTTTAGTTTGTAGCTTTCTTTTACGGCATTTAGGCTTATTTAATGCTGAATCCAATATTTTGGTAAACGGTTTTATGCCTAAAATTCTTTATATACTTAAAAATTTGTGAATCGTGTTTGGTTCGAGTGTTTTGACTTCCGGTATATAAAACCATTTTAGGATTATTTAATGGCGAATCTAATCATTTTGGTAAAATATTTTATGTTTCCAGTTATTTATATATTCAGTTATTGATTTTTTTTTTCATGGGGGTCACCACTTACCAAGGCCCGGAGGCAACTCAGGGATAAGGGTTATTGCGTGTACAGTAATCAATGAGATAGTATTGTAGTAATCATTAGTATTGGAGATTTGATAGAGTGTCTTACTTAAGGGGGCGGTTTGTCAGGAATTTGTTTATGTTGGACTTGAAGACATTGGGAAACAGGCGAGCGGAAAAAAGTTCCACAGTCGTGCACTTCTGAGAAAGAAGCTCTGCTCATGGAATCTACGTTTGGATTTGGGCACAGATAAAGAGTGGGGGAAATTATTGACAGTAGTTTAAATCAGACGGGTGTTTCTCGTAAAAGATTGGCGATGGGGGGGGGGCGAGAGATTAGAGCTCAGACGAGCACTTGCCATGGAAATCACGATAAAACAAAGACAGGCTCGCAACGTCTCTTCTGTGGGAGAGAGGCTATAGGGAAGAGAAAAGGGCATCCCCCACTAAACCACGAAGTCTATTTTGTACTCTGTCAAGGCAGGATAGGCTGTTTTTAGCAGCTCCTGCCCAGATGTGGCAGCAGTACTCCATCCTTGGACGTACTTGGCTTTTATACAGATAGAGAATTGCATCAGTAGTGAGATATCTTCTGAAGCAGTTGAAGGATCCCACCATTTTCCCAGCGTCCTTGGCAACAGATCTGATGTACGTGTTCCATTTCGGATCAGGAGTAAAGGTCAAACCCAGAGTCTTTTCAAAACATGGAGCCTCGCCAAGACGAGAGCCATCCATTTCAATTGATGCCAGATGGGGATGAGAGCGTTGATGATGTAAAGATAGAAGCTTGGTTTTTGATGCATTAAAAGTGACCAGCCACCTCTTCCCCCACTGTACCACGCGCTCAAGATCAGAGGAGAGAGAATTAGAGAGAACGTTGTCATTTACGGCCTTTGATGTGTTGCCATAGATGGTCGTGTCATCAGCATAGATGTCAACGAATGATTTAAGTATGTGTTTTGGGAGATCATTGATGTACCTATTTACTATGCCTCCCCACGGGACAGAGTTAGACACCAAGGTCGTTTTTTAACGTGGAGAAAAGGTACAAAAATAAAAATTGTCTCAGTCGTGAAGGATTTCTCCTCCACCGAAAGAGAACAAGAAATAGAAGTGCAGCAATCTGAAGAACAGATGGTATTTATTTGCTCCCCCACCGAGCAAATTAGGCACAAGGCCGATTTTTAATGTGAGGAGTGAAGGGGAAATGGGGACCAACTCCCCGGGGAGTAGGGGAGCTGGATAGTGACAATTGGTATGAAGGGTTGCCCCTACATTGACCAAGGTCTTATATGTGGGGTCGCCCCCACATATGGTCTTTGCTTGCAGTATCTGCCGGAACAGATGGTATTTATTTGCTCCCCCACCGAGCAAATTAGGCACAAGGCCAATTTTTAATGTGAGGAGTGAAGGGAGGGGGAAGGGAAAGGGGGGACCAGCTCCCGAGAGGTGGGAAATGGGAGCTGGTTAAAGGTCAGGCATGTGGGGTTGCCCTCACATCTGGTCTTTGCTAGTCATAGCTTGCAGTATCTGCCGGAACAGATACTACACTTTGATCTTGGCCCAAAGGCCAAGGAGATCATTGATGTAGATCAGGAAGAGAGTTGGGCCACTAAATCACGAAGTCTATTTATAATGTTTCGTTTGGTTCTTTTGTTTTACGGTAGATCAGCCCTTATTTAATGCTATATTTGATTATTTTGTTAAAATGTTTTATATTTCAAATTCTTTAAATATTCAATTATATATGTATGGTATTTGGCATGCTAAAATAAACGTAAATAACATTGTTCAAAATGTGAAATAAATACATAATAAAAAAGTCAGTAGATAGTATTTAAAAAAAGTGTTTATTCATATTTGAACAAATGCACATTTTAATTTGTTGTATGAGAAAAATAATAGGTTAACCTTCATTCGTTTTTCCATAGAAATATACAAGTTAGAAAAACATTTCATCCAAAGCATGAAAATTCTTAAACAAAATGTTTTTACTATAGGCTTAAAAAAGGTACAAGGTTTTTAAAAGGTACAGATTCAATTTGAAATTTATTTATCTTCAAAGTGCGCTTTTATACATTTTACAAAGTAAGGTATAAAATAAAAAAAAATACCTTTGATTTATTTTATGTAATGTACATTTTGTTGCAATTTAAAAACATTATCTTTCATCTAGCAATTAATGATATAGACATAAAATTTTCAATGATTTTATTTAAAAAGTGCAACAGAATGTACATTACATAAAATAAATTCTAGATAATTTTTTGATTCAATTTACATTGAATTTTTCATACCTTATTTTGTAAAATGTATAAAGTGCACTTTGAAGATAAATAAATTTCAAATTGAATCTCGTACCTTTATTTTTAAAGCCTATAGTAAAAAACATTTTGTTTAACAATTTTCATGCTTCGGATGAAATGCTTTTCTAACTTGTATCGTATCTTTTTAAGATTATATTTAATTTAATTTATTAATTTGGATTTAAAAAAAATGAATGTGGTTTTGCATGTATTTATAAAAACTCTCCTACTCTCTATTTTAGTTTGTATTTCTCCTCACACCACAACTCATTTTTGCACCCCCCCCTCTTTGTATTATTACAGGTCTGAATATTCTCTCTGTTTCAGTTTATTTAAATATAAGGCAATTACATTCTAATATTTTTGCATATTCTTATAGCCAATCATAGCAAATTTGATTTAGACATAAAAAAGTTAGTTATGTTTTGACATTTGGCGAAAACTGGGCCAAACGCGTTTTTTTTTTGGAAAATTAAAAACTTGAAAGTCTATTAAAAATTATAGAAGCGTCTTACATTATTCTGTATTTAATATAAGAAAATCCAAGGTTTTATCATTCTGGTAAAACCAAAAGTTCTTCAGAAATAACGGATTTTAATTGATTTTAATAAGTTTTAGGAAAAGCAGTTCTCGATCGATTGGCGGTTACTAGTGGCCACTGATTAAATTCTGCATAAAAAGGAATAACTAATAAAGGTTTTATGTTAATAATAATAGTATTTTCTCTTCTTGCCTTCATAAAGTATTACTAAGAATATTAGTCGCTATTTCTACTACAAGAATCCAAGTTTGCCCAGCTGAGAAAACTGGGGTTCTTGTACCGGAAAAATACCCAGTAAATAATACGTTATTTAGTAAATCGTTATTATTTTGGAGAAGCCCGGATCATTTGCAAGGTATACAAAGGTGTCATAGCCGAGTCTACAGTACCGAAATTTTTTGCAAATTAAAAAAAAAGATGACGAGTTTGACGTCAAGGATACGCCCCGCATCAGAAGACCTTCTCAACTTGACGAAGAGCGTCTCAAAGCACTTTTGAAAGAGGCCGGTCACCAAACAAGTCGTGAATTGGCATAGAAATATGCTCCGATCACAAACCGATTCCAAATCATCTTTATTCAAAAGCAAAAAGTCGTTGAAAAAAACAAAAAAAATATATATATATATACAACACTACGAACTTATTTCTCAATCATATATATAGAAAAAAAAAGAAAAGAAAAAACAGAAGTCGACAACGAAGAAAAAGAGATTGAAAAATAGTAGAAGCTTCGAAAGCAGTGTTTATTCACATTGACGTCAAACCTCACAGAGGAAGAAACTTTCTTGCTTTCTGCTATATACTTCCTTCTATGGCTATTACCCACGTTAGCCTGAACTGTAATTTTAAACTTCTAATGGAATTTTCCATTCTTCTGCTTAATTTAACCTTATGTGAAAAATGTTTTTAATGTTATTTCCATGCAAGAAAGTTTCTTCAAATTCTGTAGAATTACAGAAACTGCTGATTTTCTAACATTGTAGTATTATATTTGCCAAAGTAGAAAAAAGAAAGAAAGAAATAGTTAAAAGTAAAATGGACAGTAAAATAAAAACTAGAAAAACAAAATAAATAAGTTGAAAGATAATAAGAAATTGAAAAAATTAGAAAAAGCAAATAATAGAAAAGGATGAAGAAAAAGAAGTCGAAAAAAGGATGCAAATAAACAAAAAAGAAAAATAGGTCGAAAAAAAAAGAAAAAGAAAAAAGTCTAAAAAAGTAGGAAAAAGATGTTGAAAACAGAAGAAGGAAATTCGAAAAATGTCAATAAAATAAGGATAGATGTCGAAAAAAGAGGGGGGGGGGGGGAAAGATGAAAAATAATTAAAAGAAAGTAAAAAAAAACAAAACAAATCGAAAGACATAAACAAGTTTAAAAGAGTTCGACAATAGCAGAAAAATAAATAAAATAAAAAAACAGAGGTAGAAAAAAGAACACATTATAAAGAGCAACATCAACGCTCGAAAATAATTTCACATAAATTTTTTTCTTTTTGCATTCCGTAATTTTCAAAGTAATTCCTTTCATTTCCTTCATGCCTTTCATTTCTTGCTACGGTTCCTTCCTTTCCTTTTTTTTTCTTTCCTCCTGATCATTCATCCTTCTTTCCCCGTTTATTTTCCCTTCCTTCCTTCATGTACTGACAGAGTTACCCGAACAATTGAACAAAAGACCAGATACATAATCGCTGTATCGATTTAAAAATCTTCCATTCAAATAAAATGAGAAAAAATCGTTACAAAACTTATACGTCAATGCAGTACGAACAGAACAGTTCTTGACAGTTCTGACTGTGTTGGCCTTCGTTCGATTCCACGGTTACAACCATCGATTCAATTTTATTTATCATATTGTCTCTGACCTTGATTCAACGCTTTTCTGTCACGAATAATCAATATTGAAACCGTACATCACACAGTATATTTCGTTTTACAAAAATAAAAGTAAAATCCTAATATAAAAATATAATAAATAAACTCTACGTTGAAGAAGTTGAGATGATCATTATTTATAGCAATACAAAGTGCCAGGAGTTATCTCCCTTGTTTGTCGTTGATCTTTGTTTTCGAACTCTCTGGTGTATAGATTACAATCAATATTTCTATATTTTTACATTTTAAGAGTTTGGTCATGTGTGTGAAATTATTATTTTGTACAGTTATTTAGAAAATATTGGAAAAATAAAGGATGTTATAAAATCATTTATTACATTACTGGCAGGCCGTTCGGCGTTAACCAGTCGTAAAATACGCTAAGGTATGATAAGTTAATTCATGCAGATTACGTAGTTATTATTATATAGATATTTTTTTTAAATCAATTATTATATTGAATTAACATATAGTAGTGAGATAAAAATTAAAAATATATATATATGACTTGAGTGCCATCAGCTAAAATCGAAACTAAAGCATAAAACTCTCTACCATCATTCTTTAGCTTGCAAATCTCGGCCATGTACATCTCTCCCCACCTCTCTCTCTATATATATACGTGTGTGTATGTATGTATGTATGCATGTACATATATATATATATATATATATATATATATATATATATATATATATATATATATATATATATATATATACAAAGTGTCCACAAAGTCTGGCTACATTATGTAGCCAGACTTTGTGGACACCCTTTTATATTATGTAGTCAGACTTTGTGGGCACCGTGTAGATTATGCAGCCAGACTTTGTGGGCACCGTGTAGATTATGCAGCCAGACTTTGTGGGCACCGTGTAGATTATGCAGCCAGACTTTGTGGGCACCGTGTAGATTATGCAGCCAGACTTTGTGGGCACCGTGTAGATTATGCAGCCAGACTTTGTGGGCACCGTGTAGATTATGCAGCCAGACTTTGTGGGCACCGTGTAGATTATGTAGCCAGACTTTGTGGGCACCGTGCAGATTATGCAGCCAGACTTTGTGAACACCTTGTATATATATATATATATATATATATATATATATATATATATATATATATATATATATATATATATATTACAATAGAAAAATACGAGCATGAAAGTTAAGCTTAAACACGAAAAAGTAATGGACTAGTTGTTAAAACTGGAAAAGAAAAGAACAAAGGATTCTAATAAAAAATATAATAAATTTATAACTTAAAATATTGCAGCATTAAGAATTGATTATATAATGCTGTAAAGTGAACTTAAAACAAAAAATTCTTAATTGTGCAATATTGTAAGTTATAAATTTATTATATTTTTTACTTGTCCTTTTCTTTACAATTTTCACCAACTAGTCCTTTAATTTTGTCATGTTTAAGCTTAACCATATAACTTTTCATGCTCGCATTTTTCTATTGTAATCCTTGATTTTTCACTTGTTCTGTGTTTACTTCAAGTCTTATTTTTGGCCCCATAAAGATATGTAATAACAATGTACGGCAGTCGTCTACTTTCAATACATTCCCCAATTTCATGCTTTCATTCTCTTTGTTTTACTTGTTACTTATCTTTCAACGACTAATAATTATTAGAAATTTGGTCGAAAAAAAGTGAGCTGTGAATGTTTAAAGCGGTTCTAAATGACTAAAGCTGTCACTTAACCATATATTAAAACACTACCGTGTTTGAATGATATGCATATATATATATATATATATATATATATATATATATATTCTCTTTTCATATTTTCATAGCTCTAGTAATAAGATATATAAGTATATAACTAATCCGAGAATATATATATATATATATATATATATATTCTCGGATTAGTTATATACTTATATATCTTATTACTAGAGCTATGAAAATATGAAAAGAGAATATATATATATATATATATAAAAATTTACCCGTCATCCCTTTTAAAAGGTAGAATAAGCTTATTAAAGACATGATTCAAGCCATCATATTCATTTGGATATATATATATATATATATATATATATATATATGACAGGTATATATATATATATATATATATATATATATATATATATATACCTGTCATCCTTTTTTTTCAAAGATGAAATCGCACGATTGTCAAAACACTATGCAAGCGAAGTTTTATAATTATACTAGCGGGGCTACCCGGCGTTGCTCGATATCGTATAAACAATGAGAAAATCTAATTTGATGTTGAATATATTTGTTAAGAAAGATCCCCTGCAAATAGTATCATTGTAAATACCAATGTTTTCAAATGTTTTTATTTCAGCACAGCCTCCTTATATTAACAGAAGAAAGTCAGCATGAAATCAGTCATAGTTTGATGTGTTTCAAATCGATTTTCGTGAAAATTTGATATTTTACATTTCGTAAATGCGATAATCACGATGGTATAATTATTTTGACCAGAAAATAAATGTTCAACTGTTGGTACCCCCCCCCAAAAAAAGACTTGGAAACTGCGCCCCCCCAAAAAAATATAAAAAGAAAAGAACGAAAAAAACGCCCGGAAAAATGTAAACTGGAAAAATAGGAATCGAACGTAAAGAAACGAAATAAAACGGAAATGAATTAGTAAATGGTACAAAGAAATGGAAGAAATTACGATGTCAAACTGTCCATAAAGATCGAAAAAAATGTAAACAGAAAAGAGAAAAATCTTAGGGAACGAAACGAAACGAAATAAAACGGAAACGATATAATGTATGGTTTATAAAAAAAAATGGAAAGAGTGTGAAACTGCGAAAAAAACGTAATCGATATATTTGTCTTAGTCTAAAAATGTGACCCACGTAAAACTAAGCGTGGTTTAAGGTGTAAAATTGATATTTTAGATTATGAAAGGCGATGATTAAGATGGTATAATTAATTTTACCGGAAAAGTAACATATAACTGTGGGAGCAGAAAGACCCCCCCCAAAAAAAAACAAAAGAAACGAACGATGTCAAACTTACCAGAAAGTTCGTAAGAACGTAAACAGAAAAAAGAAAAATTTAACTGGACGAAACCAAATAAAACGGAAATTAATATATAAAAATAACGATGTCAAACTTTCCAGAAAGATAGGAGAAATGTAAACGGAAAAATAGAACGGAACGAAACGAAATTTAACGAAAATAATGTAATATATGGTTTCCAGAAAAAATGTATAAATAAATAAAAATAAAATGGAAAGAATGTGTTTGTAATTTGTTTGTATTAGTGTAAAAATGTGGAAAACTTGTTAGTAATGTATTTATATTTCCTTGTGTATAAATGTGAACAACGTATAAATAATCCATGTAATTTATTTGTATTTTTTAGCGTTAAAAAATCCGGCTGTATTACAAAGAAAGAAACGGTGTTAAACTCGCGGAAGGAAGAAGAAAAACGGAAAGAGAGAAGAAAGAAATAAACAAAATGTAAAGTTCGTAGAAACAGAAACAGAGGAAAGTTTATAAAAATAAATAAATAAACAAATAAATAAAAATGAAAAAAAACTGTGGTGAACTTGCCGAAAAAGAGAGGAAACAGGGAAAGAGAGAAGAAATCAATTTGAGAAAGGGAAAGATCGGGAAAACGAAAAACAGCGAGAAGATACATGGACCCCCCCCCAAAGCGATGTTGTAATTGCCGAAGAATGCGAAATAAAACGGAATTAAAGTATCATAAGTTTTAATGTACTGTAAGGAAATGGAAAGTTTTTTGATTTGTGTTTGTTTTTATTTTTAACCAACGTAAAAGTTAGCGTGGTGCGTTTCACCTTAATTGCAGTCCAGTTTTTATGAAAACCTAAACTGGCGTTTGTCCTTATTTGTCTCCTGTGAATGGTCATGGACGGTGTAAATGAGTGGCGGTGGAAGTATGAATTTTTAGAGAGAGATGACTTTACTACTTCCATTGATCGTAACCGATTTTGGCAGTGGACTTTCACCAGATATAATATAGGAAGCGCCGATCTGCGAGTTAGTGGATAGCTAATATGCCTATAACACACCTCAGATATCATGATGTGGCCTGTGCATAGTATATCTGCATAAAATGTCTAGATTCTTAATCCTATTAAGGTCAAAGTCAGACGGGAAAAATGAGTTCATCATATTTATATAGATAGATAGATAGAGAAGAAGAGAAGGGAAGATAGTTAAAGACCTTTTTTCTAAGACCTTTTAAGTAATACCCCTTGTTTTTTTAAAAAGTTTTTCTTTTAATTTTCTTGTGAGATTTACTAAAAAAAACAACTAAAAATCAGCAATCTATAAAGATGTCTTATATTCTAGAAAAAAATGATTTTAATCATTTAATAAAATATTTTGGTTTTCCAATATTTTCGGAATAGTTATATACTTATATATTGTATAACTAGGGCTATGAAAAGAGAATATTATCATGGTTTTGACTCTCCAGTATCTATCCGACACAGTTATAAGCTTTCTTCAGTCTTGACTGACTATTTGCCCCTTGGTAACGGTGAAATTTTGTGGCAAGAGTTGCGCAAATATCCAACCACATCTCTCTTGAGTCGACATTGTTGAATACCAGTGGCAAGCGGAGGTTCAGAACGACTGGAAATAATGCTGAGATAAGCAGAAAGCACGTACAGCGCCTAGAAATTCCCAAATGGTCACCCATATGGTACTAGCCAGGATCAACGTTGCTTAATTTCGGTGATCTGACGAGAACCGGCGTATCAACGTTATTGTACCGTATATATCCGACCAAGTTAGACACAGTTAATCAATTGAGAACCACACAACTCTATCTAAAAACATATAAGATATTAACTGATATATACTCGAGAGTCAAAATAAGGAAAAGAATATTCTCTCGTCATAGACTTAGTTACGCCTTACGGTCAAAAATGCCGGAAAAACTACCCCTCGCCAGTGTTCGCACGAATCTTAGTAAATAAACGTCAAATTGACTCTTCACTTATCTGAACAATATTTCTATCAAAATAAGTTTACTTAATTCTCTGATACAACGACAGATGTACTGACCGGGGACCTTTTAAAACACAGTCCAGGCTATAATTCGTTTGTTCTGTAAGATTCAGTTATCATTTTATTCATCTAGTTTATTGTATATACAGTATAACCCGGATATAAGATGCTCAATCTCTCCTGTATCCGGTTTGCACTTATATCCGGGGGTTTTATATCCGGGTCCCACTGTACATTAACACAGGCTAAAATTTAGGACCAGGGACAATTTCTCTTGTATCCCTTTTTCCTTATATTTGAGTCTATTATATCCAGGCTACACTGTAGTTGTTTTTACATTAACATTATTACGGCCTAATCACGTTGACACATAGGTTTTCGTTAGCATCACCGAAGCGAAGCAATATGAAGCAAGGCCAATTCTAGATAGATGACCATTTTGGAATACTATATTGGAGGACGTCGACACTTCTGGCTGTCCATGTATCCCACCTGGCTTCCAGTTGTCTCGACTCTGTCCTGCTGCTAGATCAGGCTTGTTAGCGCAAGAGTATGACACTGTCTCTGCGTAAACTAGCTTTACTTTAAACAAGTTTTACAGATGTGATTTTGCTCATGTACTCTGTGACTTGTTTGTTCATATCCGTGACGATTTGAAGAAAATTTTAAGAACATTTAGCAGACTATTATTACAAAGTTGTTTAAAGAATAGAACAAACTGAGTATGCGGGATACCCCTCCACGAGTGAAATATTTACTTTTATCATGACTAATGTTTGTGCAAAATTTTTAAACATCAAATTATAGTTATTTAGAAAAGTTCGAACAAATGAATAGATAAACGATTTAGGGGTAATTGTACCCCTTATAATAAACTCTAGGGGTCAATGAGAGTTATTCCAGAAAATCCGTTCAGGCAAAAATTTAATTTTACCATGACTAATGTTTGTGCAAAATTTCCAAAAATTCAAAGCGTAATTATCGAAAAAAGTGCAAACAAAATAACGGACGAAGGATTTGGGGCAATTTAACTCCTATACTGCCCCCTAGCGAGACAATCAAAGTTATCCCAGAAAATCCGTTCCGGTTAAAATTTACTTTTACCATGACTAATGTTTGTGTAAAATTTAAAAAAAATACAAAGCTTGGTTATTGAGAAATGTTCGAACAAACGAACGGACTAACGGATGAACAAGAATAAATTACCACGCCCAATCCCTCCGTTGTCGGGGGAAGGGCAACAAACATCTAACGCGTGTCATCTCTAGAGTGATCAGATGATCTTTCTCGTTTCGACGGACGAATAGCGGTATTATTATCAGTGTTAATATTAATCAAAGGAATTAAATGAGGTAAAAAATAAATTTGTTTATTCCCATCGTTACTTACACGTAACTTTACACGTAATGACAACTGATAAAACTTTGCATAAAAGCAGAGTGGCTAACAAAGGTTTGCTGCTAACAATAAACTTACATTTTAATATTATTTAAACTAAATTGGTTTTGCTATTACTTGTAGTGATAATAACATTAACATTTGCTTCCTCTCGCATTAACTCTTGCGTCAAAGTTCCCAAACCGCCACGAAGTACCAAATCTTTCCGCTTAGCCGTTTCTTCTCTTCCTCTGCTGTAACGTCACCTCGCGCACTGACTTAGTCATTTGCATATGTGTCATGCTGCTATTGCTACGCGCATCTCAACGATTTCGTTACATTCGCGGCATTAAATGCTACCATCCATTTACGTCCCCATTCCACTATAAACTAGAGGTCCTTGTCTAAGGTTTCAGCCATCGCCCTGAATATGTGTACATTAGTTTTCCGCTTGCGTAACAATATCACTGGATAGATAGGTAAATAGATAGACAAATGGATAGATCGATAATAACTAACTTAACTTTTAAGCATATTATCATCTAGCATGTATTAAACGTAAATCAAATTCCATTAAAAATAAAGTAAAAAAAAAAAAAACAGAAGGAAAGAAATTCATGTACATACGAGTATTATGTTTTTCTAAACAGCTCGCTTCTTCTCAGTAAAAAACAATACTCGAGCTGAGATCGAAACCAAAACTTAAAGACACTGAATCATATACGATATCCATTAGGCCAGCGTGCCGTAGTCTTTAAAGCGTGTTTTCAAACTTACTTATTCTTAAAATAAAGAAGTTATGTTTCACGACCGCGTATGCGCAATCATGAAACGGTTGAAAAGACAGACAAAAATCCGATGGCCACCAAGTACAAATTTTTCAATGTTGACCCCTTAGCAGCCCTTTTTTCATGTGAAAACAAATATAAAAAATGTCCACATGTCTGAATACACTATATACAAAATTTCATGTCTGTAGATCAAAAATTCGTTGAGTATATAGGTTGAGAGTTGTCCTCAAATTCTCGCTTATAGTAAAAGAGAGTCATAAATTTCGACTGAGGAGAATTGATAGCCCAAGCATCTGTGCTGTGAAAAAAGGAAAGGAAAGAAAGAAGCTTAGTTTTATAGACGTTAAAAGTAATACACCAATTCGTGCCCATTTAGAGAAAGAGTGGCTCTTTTCTTTTCAACGTCGTCATCTAATTTACATAGTGAATCTTAACACATAACAAACACGCATGCAAATTAAACAGCGACATAATACATCTATTGTATAAGAATAAAATGACCAATGACGAACATGAACAAAACTCTACTAAACGCGTATATCACCATAAACTTGTACCACACCAAATAAATGAGGAGGGTCAAGCAGGATGGAAAGACCGAGGAGAGAAAACACTAGCCAAATATCCGCCAGACGAGTACAAAGAGGACCAGGACCTTGTGAAGGCTTATTGCCACCCAAATTCCAGTGAAGATCAATGGTCGCTGCTAACGAGAAGTCAATGGTAAGCGACCGTTGTGATAACGTAAATTCCTTTTCAAAGGTCATCGAACAAGGTGGTGAGTACTGGAAATCTGGGGAGACTTGTCACTCGGACTCCAGCGCACACTAGAAGTTTTCTCAAAGAGAATTCGTTGACTATGGCCTGATAAAATTCCTAGTGGGTGCATATAATAATTAAAATTACCCCACCCTCAAGTCTTGAAAAAAATGTAGAATAATATTTACGAGCCGAATTGTAGCAGAAACTTGCAATGAACCAAGCAACTAACAGGTATTGTATTTAGGAAGAAATAACTTCACGTGCAGGCAAGTTTTAACTTGTAGGGATATTTCATTTCGGTCTTCACATAATATCGGGTAATTAGGAGATAATGTTTATCGTATTTTTTTATTGTAGGGTAATCCATGCCTGTTTACAGATAATGTCAGGTCGCCAGGAGAGAATACGCATCGTTTCGGGGCCTACATCTCGACAGCTTTTTTAGCGTATCGGCTACCATCACTGAACTGAGGCCCCATTATCTGAATTGTATTTAACCGAACTATTGAATAGACTGAAACTGGACGTTTAATGATTTCAGCGTTTCCTGCCTCGATTAATGGTCCTATGACCCACCTAGCATTGAACAGGTCAGCGACTGCGTCTCACACACTCGCAGAGATAAGACGAACTCGTATCGATAGGAAAGAAGAAAAATTTGAAACTAAATAAACTAAATAAATGAAATAAATTAATAAATAGATAAATAAACATAAATAACTAGAGAAAATAAATAAATGGTTATCTCTACAATTATATAAATGAAAGTTTGTCTGTGTGTGTGTGTGTGTTCGTTCCTTATAGACTCTGAAACGGCTGAACAGATTTTCTTTGAAATTTACAGAATTTTAGTGTATAAGTCTGGGGGGGTAATCTTAGTAAAGTTTTGTCTCAGAATAGACCCGATAATTACCGATAATCGATAATCGAAACCGTTTTTTTAAATTTATCTATCATCAGTAAATCAATTTTATCCATGTTGTCGCTTAGCAACAATGATAGAACAACGGGCCGTGAAAATTCTGTTAAGTAATAACGTGTTTCTTGTTTTTTTTTTTTTGCATGACGTAGTCTGTAAATTCAAACTCTGCACGTAAATTTCTTAATTTTTTTTCCATTAACTGCAAAGAATTTTGTAAAATTTGAAAATTTACGTGATTTTTTTGTTGTTTTATTTTTGCATGACATGGTCTGTAGGTTCAAACCCCGCACGTTAATTTTTTTAAAATGTTTTCTTTTTTGTTAACTGGAAAGAAATGTATTTATAAGATTGGAAAATTTACGTGTGTGTATATATTTTTAAAATATCTATTATTTTTGCAATATAAACTAGAATATTACGGTACTTTAATTAAAATTTATAATTAACAAGCAACTGATCCCGAAGAAATTGCAAAACAGTCTACACACATATTTAGTGAAAATGTGATTCAATGGTTTCTTATAAGTAGATTTAACAAAACATAAGCCACAACAACCAATCACATGTAGTATGCCCAGCAACATAAATAAAGAATTTTTCAACACAGTTTACTAATTGTAGAACTATACAGCGACAACCACATGAATTCTTACAACGAATTGATAGTCGATGATGATCCTGTTGGTTCTTTCGCGTACGGTTCAAGAAATCATGGCCGCCAAAACCTCGCCAAAGTAGTTGGGTCTGAGCTAGAAGAATAGCTGCTAAGGGGGCAAATCAGAGAAATTGGATTGTTGCTGGCACGTTGTATCCGCTGTGTGGGTGGTCGTTTTTGTTTTACGGCATATCAACCCTTTTCAGGTTATTTAATGCCGAATCCAGTGATTTTGAAGAACAATTTTTTAGTAGAGTATATTTGTTTTTCTTTGTTTTTTTTTTTAAAAGTCGTTTTCTATTTAACCCATAGTTAATACCAGTCTGGGTCATAGTGGACCTGCGAGCAATGGAAATTAAAGGGCGGCCCCACAGTCCCTAAAGCTTGCAAGCTGAAGCCTCACCATCGGATATAGCTTAAGGTCATATCCAGGACCGTATCTGTTGTGTGAGGGCTACATTAATCAGTAAGGTGTCAATATAACAGACATTTACTAATAATTTTAGGATTACAAAAAAAAAAAAAAAAGAAAAAAAGAAAATATTGGAATTACTAAAGATACACATCAAACTAAGCATAAAAAGGGCATTAAAGCAACCCCTGAAGAAGGCCGGGCAATACTGGTAGTATAATATAAATGAATAATTTAAAAGAATAAATAAATAATAATAAATCGGGAAAAATCCTCTGACGGGACTGTTATTAATAGTCTATTCTAATTCCAATGTTAAGATATTAACGCCTAGCATCGACTATGCCGTACACTTTTCATACGGTAAATGACCGCATTGTTGTTAGAAGGTTCAAATGTTGCCCAACGTTAGAAAAATGTTGCACATCCCTGCTCTATAGCATATCTGTATTGTGTCGGGATGCAGTTAAAAACAAATTCCGATATAAGGATCAATGACAACTTTTCTCAATAAAGCTTTTATAAAGAATCTAATTTGGCATTTATTTTGTATTTGTTTATATTACATAAAAAAATACCGTGGGCTCTGCATTCGCACCAAGCATACGCAAACAGCAATGGTATTTTAAAAAAAAATCAGAAACTAAACCTCACAAATTAAAATTCTATTTTAGAGTCTAGAAATGGGTGAAAACACACACACACGGAGATACGTAATTATTTCCCGGGCAACATCGGATTCCCCTATAAAAGGTCTTATATGTTCTTTGTGTCTTCTAATTCTGATTCCCATGTCTAGCTATTGATTATAAATCCGGAGGGGAAAAATGAGTTAAACCAATTTTTGTCGTTTTTCTGATTCTTCCTTATTGTTGAAGATCATAATTTGCGACGCCATTGTTTGCCAGACCCGATTTCCCCTTTCGACCAAGCACACATTTATCTGCTGTATTACGCTTAGACCTTTCAGAGACAAAAGAATAGTTGGTGTTATTTTTGTTTGTCGTATATTATTCTGAAGAGCTATTAATTCTATTCTTTGCACAAAGAATTATTTTTCTCCTTCTCCCCCTACTGCTCCATCTCTTCATTCTCTACCTCCTCTAATTTTGATTGTTTTTTCTTTCTTCTTCCCTTGTAAAGTTTCCTTTTGTTATTTGTCTTTTGTTTTGTGTAGTTTTCGACGACTTCTTCTTTTTCTTCTTTTTTCTTCTTTTTTACTACTCTCTTTTTCTTTTTGATTTTATATTCTTCTTCCCCCTCGCCTTCTTCTTTGTCTTATTTTTCTTTTACTTCGCTTCTCGTTCTTGTACATTTTGGTTTTTGCTGTTGTCGTTCTCCCTCTTTTTTTTTTTACTTCTTTTCGTCTTTTTCTTCTTTTGTTTCCCCTTTCTTCTTGCACTTCTTCTTCTTCTTTTTTCTTCTCCCACTTCTTTTCCTTTCTTTCAATATTCTTTTTCCTATTTTTCTCCGTTTTTCATTTCCATTTTTTTCTATTTTCTTCGTCATCTTTTTCTTCTTCCTCTTTTCTTCTATTTTTATTTTTTCTTCTTACTCATTCTTCCCCTTTTCCTTTTATTTTTCCTTTTTTATCTCATATTCTTCAGTTTCTTTCTTCTTTCCTTCTGCTTTCTTCATTTTCCTCGTAATTTATTTTTCTACCTTCTCTTCTTTTATTCTTTTTCTGCGTTCTTCCTCCTTTTCCTTTTTCTATTCGTCTTTTGCCTTCTTCCTCTTATTTTTATTTTTTTCATTTTGTTTTCTTTTTTCCTATGGTTTATTTTGTTGTTGTTTTTCTTTATCTTCTCCTCCTCATTCCTTTTCTTCTTCTTCTTCTTCTTCTTCTTCTTCCCTCCCTGTCCGCTCACGTCCCTCTAAATCCCTCTCTCTTTGTTTTGCAATGTTGTTGTTTTTCTTTATATTCTTCTCCCTCTACTACCTCATCCTCCTCATCCTTCTTCTCCTCCTCCCCTTCCTCCTCCTCCTCCTTCTTCTTCTTCTTCTTCTTCTTCTTCTTCTTCTCCCCCCCTCGTCCTCTCACGTCCCTCTAAATCCCTATCTCTCTTTGTAATGTTTCTTTATGAAAAGAGCACGTCTCTAATCCCTCGGCGCCCGGAAGCTCCCGTTTTGTTTGGAGGCACAATAAAATACAATGTTCCGTTCCTACTTTACGGCCTCTTGCATTGTTATGTGACGATCAAGGCCCGGCGAGCGAGAATCCGATTTACGAGATAAAAGTGTAATTCCAACTTGTTTTCTTTTTTTTACAGAGAAAACAGTTTTGCGGGACACAATCTTTTCATTCATCGATTAGAAAGATTCTCAATTACTCTGCGATTGATGGGGGTTAGAGGGACGTCGATGTGTCTTTACGCGAGAAGCTGTGTCAGTCCGTCACCCTAAAGTTGGAAACGCATGGTCATTTAGACACGTCCATGCACTTTTATGTGACTGCCCATACTATGATTTCATCCGATATAATCAGTTGTTTTGTTTTACGGCATATCAATCCTTTACAGGTGTTTTAATACCAAATTCGGCCATCTTGGTAAAAGTCTACTATGTGCAAAGTTTTAGTTTTCTGGAAATTTATTTGTTTTTTACAAATGCACAAAGTTGTTGCTCTCTGGAAATTTGTTTGTTTTTTACAAATGCACAAAGTTGTAGCTCTCTGGAAATTTGTTTGTTTTTTACAAAGGCGCAAAGTTGTAGCTCTCTGGAAATTTATTTGTTTTTTACAAATGCACAAAGTTGTTGCTCTCTGGAAATTTGTTTGTTTTTTACAAATGCACAAAGTTGTAGCTCTCTGGAAATTTATTTGTTTTTTACAAAGGCGCAAAGTTGTAGATTTCTGGAAATTTGTTTGTTTTTTACAAATGCGTAATGTTGTAGATTTCTGGAAATTTATTTGTTTTTTTACAAATGCACAAAGTTGTAGATTTCTAGAAATTTATTTGTTTTTTACAAATGCGCAAAGTTGTAGCTTTCTGGAAATTTATTTGATTTTTACAAATGAGTCACCACATCAAATCCAGCTGGCCACTCGAGGATAAGGGTTAATGAGTGTACTGCTTAAAGTTCTTGATTTTTTAAAATACTTGTTCCTGACAAGCAGGACCTGAGGAAATTCCGCAGAAACATCTTTGATATGTAATATATCGCTGCCGAGCATTCTGTGGACGTGCAGTGTGAATGGAGACCCCACGATATTATTGCAGCCATTTTGTTAAAACTGTAAAAGTATTTCTCTAAGTAATCTGGTTAATGTAGTTTCAGAGTATATCTGGTTATTACAGTTTATCTCCAATATCCTTATAGGTTTCTCCCGGCGCGAACGAAAACCTCACGATATCATCACACCACCTTTAGACATAGCAGATACGACCCTTGGATCCCAGCAGGAAGACCAAGAAGGTATATTTTAGTTTCATGTACGGTGCCAAAGTGTCATAATTTTTTTTTATTTAATTTTTATTTTTTTTAGATTGTGTCTTCGGTGGTCGTGAGATCCTATTTATTAAAAACGAGTGTAGAAGGTGATAACATTACAAACATTAAATTATTGTAGGGCTATAACAACAGCATAATCTTTTCATTGTTTTGACTCTCGAGTATATATCTGACACAGTTAATCAACCGAGAACCACACCACTTTATATAAAAGCATATAAGATATCAACGGATACACAATCGAGTTTCAAAATAATGAAAAGAATATGCTTGTCTCCTAGTCCTAGTTATCACCTTCTATTTCCCATTTAATAAATAGGATCTCCCGATCAAATAATACATAATCTGGAAACCGTAGAGAAATTAAGTATCATTGTGGCGTCTCAAAATAAAACATTGTTATTTGTTTTAAACTTGAGTTGTGGTTTTGTTTGGAAAGCAAAAAGCTTTGGATCCTAGCCAGAAGACCAAGAAGGTATATTTTAGTTTCACGTACGATGCGAAAGTGCCATAATTTTATTTTATTTCATTTTATATTGCGTCTTCGGTGATCGAATGATCCTATTTATTAAAAACGACCGTAGAAGATGATAACTAGGGATATGACAACAGCATATTCTTTTCATTGTTTTAACTCTCGAGAATATATCCCACACAGTTGGACACTGTTAACCAACCGAGAACCACATCACTCTATATAAAAGCATATAAGATATCAACTGATACACATTCGAGAGTTAAAACTATGAAAAGAATATGCTGTTGTCACTGTTTAGTGATAACATTACCAAAATTAAATTATCATATCGATATACTAATTTAATGTTTGTAGTATGCTATTAACTTCTATCCCCCATTTAATAAATAGAATCTCCCGATCGAATAATTTATAATCTCGAAACCGTAGAGAAATCCAGTGTCATCGTGACGTCTGAACATAGAACATTGTTACTTGTTTTAAACTAGAGTTATGGTTTTGTTTGGAATGAAAAATACTTTTGCTATGATATTAAACAGGATCAAATACTAAGACCAGTGTGAAAATCAAACAATAAGTAGACAATAATGGCCTGTGCATTGAACAAACAAACACAAGGATAAGCACTGGTTAATGATCGGTTATGTTTAAAAAGAACGTCATTCTTATATACTGGAGAGTTCTTATTAAAGGGAGATAATCTCCAACATAAGCTTTACTTACTTTATAATAAAACAATGAAATGCAGTTCGGCTGAAAATAAATATTTTATATCTTTGATATAATGAATATACAATGATACCTTTTGACATTGGTGCTCCAGATGCTGGAGTCATCATTGAGCTCATATGAGTTGGATAAGATGGGACTTGCGGTACGTTAGCAGGGTTTGAAGCAGCATTAGTAGGGTCGTTCGTGTTTGGATATTGGTTGACTACAAAATAAGAATTTGGTGAAGTATTTGTACAGAATTGCTTGTGTCTAAAGATAAATAAATAAATCTGCAGCATTAATATATTGATGATTGGTTTGATTGTTTTGTCTTACAGCATGTTATTTCATGCAGAATCCAAGAATTTTGGAATTTTTTTATATTTCAACTTTTTATTTCTTCAAATATTTATCTATGATGTTTGGTTGTGTGGTTTTGTTTTTCGTCAGATCGACCATTATCAAGTAATTTAATACCGAATAGTTATGCGTGAAAGTATCCCGTACCTCCATAAGGCCACCATTCGCCCAAAACTGGAGCAAACTATAAGGTCACCATTTGCCCAAAACTCTGAAGCTAAACCTAAGGGGAGGGAGACCTCTCCAGTCTTGGATGAAAACCTTCCTAGAACTGGTGACTCAAACAAATTACCGATCTGCAAACCTAAACTGCTTAAGGAATAGATAGGCACTGTCTATCGCCCGGCTTCCATACGCCTTCTTTGCCTATTAGACAGGCATAGAGGTCGAATCACAGGGATTCGACAGAAACACTCAATCGTCGATCTTGTTTCCTGACTAGTGCAATGAACGCCGTTTTCCCCCCATCCCTCTAAACTATGCCATTGGGAGTGCTTAAATGCCATCATGCCAGTGCAAGTAGATTGGGTTGACCATCGTCTGATTGGTTGAGGGTAGCGGATTGACAGTTCCTGGCTGCTGTTTCCGATTCGTAGTACAGGAACCCTGACTCTTTGGTAGCGTTTACAGCGGCTGTTCCATCAGCAGTTGACTAATACCGGGATGTTTGTAGTGCCATGTCGCGCATGAAAAGGGACCCTGCACTCATCCCGGTGGGCTTTCATGAGACCAAAATCCTAGTAGGTGGAAGGTTAACTGATGGTCTACTTGTGTTGCATGTCTGGTATTCTGCATAACCACTTGTTTACCACTCCTTACCTAAACTGAAACTCTTAAAAAATGACAGTATAATCTAAAATTACGCTTAAACCAGGAAAAAAACTTTAAAAAAATAAATAAATTACCGCCTCCTTTGAGGCTTGCATTTACGAACATCCGTGGGGTTAGAACTAATATAAATGATGTGGAAGAATTTATCCTAACAAACACCCCGGATATCTTAGCACCAAGTGAGACTAACCTACACTCCTCCATCCCCTCTAACTACTTCAACATGCCCGGATATCTCTCACTCTGCCGTAAGGACTCTGTCAGATATATGCACGGGCTTGGAGTCTATATTCGAAAAACCCCTCTTGACTAGAGAAACCAAACTAGAATCCGACGATCAAGCCGTTATGTGCTTTAGACTTAACATGCAACATAAAATTAGTTACTTTTATTTTCTCTACCGCTCTCCCTCGACCCAGGACTGTACCCTAATAAACAAAGCCTCTGACAGCATAGATACAGCACTTTCCCTCGAAACTAGCGCACAAGTGCATGTATTTGGTGACTTCAATGTCCACTACAGCAACTCGCTTGGATTTTCTACTTACACAAACGCAGTTGGTAGCACAATGCCTAGTTTCCCTATATCTCATTCCCTATCACAGATGGTTACGTTTCCAACCCGTTTCCCAGACCAGCAAGAACAACACGCATCACTTCTAGATCTGTTTCTGACCACATTTCCCGATGATTGTGTTATGAATGCCCACAGCCCACTTGGTAACGCTGATCATGCGATGATAATCGTTGACATCGCCCTAAAGTCTAGAACATAAACTAAAGAGCCATTGCTAAAAAAAAAACGACGTATTATAAAAAGGCTAACTAGGAAGCCATCAGGGATTTCATCAGAGACGCCCCATGGAAAAATATCTTTTCACTTCCTGCTGAACAGTACGCAAATGAGACCACTGAATGGTTCAAAACGGCAATTGAATTTATAGCAAACCCCACTCTCCCCAATGGTTTACTTCTACTTGTACAGCTGCCATTGCGCAAATGCAGCATGCGTACCGCAGATTTAACCGACATAAGTCCAGTTCAAACAGACAGAAGTATATAGAAGCCAGAAGTAAATGTAAGAAAGAAATAAAGGCAGCTAAGAGAGAATTTACTGAAACCACACAAAAAACGCACCGAAGCACAGAAATTAGGAACCCGTGACTTCTGGAAAATCTACAACAGTATAGTAAATTATGGGCAATCAACAATTCCACCACTATCCAACAATCATGAGGTTGTTAGCTCAGCAACCGAGAAGGCTAACATGTTTACACTGGAACCTGCTAACCACGCCCTTCCTGACTTTACTTTGTTGACAGACGGCACACTAGACGATCTGAAAATCATTCCTTCTCAGGTGCATGCTATCATAAAAAATCTTGGCACTTCAAAGGCATGTGGACCTGATATCATACCGGCCGTGCTATTAAAAAAGTGCTTCGCCGGAGTAGCTCTAGTTCTCTCCAAACTTTACAACAAATGCCTTAATGAATCTTGCTTTCCTGCCTGCTGCAAAATTGCTTCTGTGGTACCAGTTTTCAAGAATTCTGGCGAAAGAACTGACCCAGTAAATTATCACTCCATTAGCCTTCTCCCACTTTTCGCCAAAATATTTGAGTCCATAATTAGCCAAGCTCTAGTGCATCATCTTAAAAAATGCTAAACTTCTGACCGACCAACAATATGGATTTAGGCAAGCCCGTTCGACAGCAAACATCCTAACTGTAATCTCTGAACGTATATACCATTCACTGAACAAAGCAGAGGAGGGTAGAGCGGTAGCTCTAGATATATCTAAGACTTTTGGCAAGGTATGGCATGAAGGTCTTCTCAGGAAAATCAGATCAAACGGTATCACTGGAAGAATACTTAACATAATTAAACCCTTTTTAGATAAGAGAAAAATCCAGGTTGTCCTTGAAGGTCGTACATCTAAACAATATGATATAAATGCGGGAGTGCATCGGGTGTCTATCCTTGGACCTCTATTATTCCTAATATTCATAAATGACCTCTCTACAAAATTGTCTGTGAAATGGGTATATATGTTGATGACACCACGCTCTATACCATACACGACAGGAAAACAAGTGCAGTTGTTTCTAGTTTTCCACTGCGATGCCAATCCATGGAAAGTGCAGTTGTTGATTGCGCAACCATTGCTTTATCAGAGCCTTTTCCCTTAAGCAAAGATACATGATATGTTAATGGCGGAAGGCAATAACATCGATTTAATTATAAAAGAAAATAAAGGAACGAAGTGTTATATGTAATGGACTCGTGCAAAGTACAAGCTAATTAATTTGGCATCAACACCGGGATAATGAGGAGAGAAAATTCAGAAACAATTTTCTGCATCGTTAACTCATTGATGCATGACTGTGTAGATATTCGTCAGGTTATTGTTAAACATGCCCTTTGCGTTATCATGAAGATTTTCTCAAATACGTAAAACTCGCTTGAAAAAAAAATTCCTTCATAACAAAAAAGCCGTAATCATCATCATCATCATCATCATCATCATCATCATCATCATCATCATCATCATCATCGCCGCCGCCGCCGCATTATTTCCTCTATCACATTCTTCTTCTTCTTCTTCTTCTTCTTCTTCTTCTTCTTATTATTATTATTATTATTATTATTAGCTCATTAGGAGTTTTCACACAGGTCATCATCAAAGATTTCTCTCTGGCAATAACTTGTGGCGTTCTCTGAAGTGTAGGTGAACACATGTCTCTCGCAAATTTCCGGTACTCTTCACCTCTTTCTGCAACATTTCCAAATGAGTTTGTGTTATCGTTATAGCTGCTTACCATTGGTTGCTGGCTGCATCTTGGACACCTAGAAAAATTGTGCGAGCACAAGGCAGTATCAGTACTTGAACACGGAAATTACAAAATCCTATGAGACATGGACGCAGAAACAGGTAATCCGAGCAACAAGCTAGCAAGAAGGAAAAATTTTACCACATCATAAATTTAGCCGTTCCAGCATGCCAAAAAAGCGAACCAAATGCACGAAACTGGCTAAAGAGCTGGAAGGGACAACATCAATAATAGGAGGAGCAATTAGAACAATTCCGAAAAGCTTAAAAAATATGAGGGATTAATATCAAGGGGGTAGATACGGCAATTATTATTATTATTATTATTATTATTATTATTATTATTATTATTATTGATGTTGTTGTTGATGTTGTTGATGGACAGTAGGAAACTTGCGTCATTAAGTTGCTATTAAATTAGCTAGTGTAAATTTTAACACGGTTCACCCATAGTGCATGTTAGGATAACCCAGATCTCTAAAATAAAAAAAAAAACAAACCTTTCTCAGTTGAATTCAAGATGGGTGAAAAGGGAGGGACGACACGTCGGATGGTAACATGTCGTCGCGTTTTCTAGCGCGAGAAACATAGAATTCAGGTTAGTTCTCCTCGATAAGCCATACGAACGAGACACGCCAGTAATGCAGAAAATCTAGGGGAATTTAACTTCGGTATCTTTCTATCTGCGTTTAAAACATCATTTGTGTTTTTTCTAACACGATATCCTCACCTCTTATGGACCCCAAAACAACCTTTACTTAACCCTAACCCTAACCCGACATCGTTTATTATAATGATGCTCGTACTAATAATTAAATATCTTTTAGGAGAATTTGGTTAGAAAATTTGCCTCACACTTCATATTCCTATAGCCTAGCTCCATTGGACTATCACCTTTTTTGATGATTAAAAAAGCATTTACTTCACGAGAGGAGATTAAACATGATTTCATTTTATATTTCTCATCAGAACTTCTACATTTTACCATTGAGGAATTTATCAGTTCGTTGATACACAGTTTTACATTTTCAAGATGAACTTTTAAATCGTCAAAAACTTATGCACCGACCTAGTAACAAATACTACTTTATGGAATTATTAAAATTTCGCTTCAGTTAATATGAGGTCAGTTTGTTTTTTTTTTTATATAGTACACTACTCCCAGTTAAGACGCCATTTTGAAAATCCTCGACTATGCTAACATATTTACATATTAGATATATCTTTTTTCTACATTTTTTAAATCATACCACTCCTCCGTGTTTTGATTCATAATATATATGAATTTATTCTCATGCAATTCGCATAATTATAGTGTCCAGACAGTAAAGTTAAGACACTTCCAGATTAAGAAACATACGAAATTATCTCCCTTGGTAAAACATACGCAATTATCTCCCTTGGTAAAATTTAATATCAGTAATTGAATGCATTTTTATTACATTTCTCTCTGATCATTTGTACCAGTCTACTTCAACGTAACCAATTTTACGATGTTCAAACTTTTGCTATCACTTCATCTCGTATAGTCTTCACCATAAGATATTCACGTGTTTTAAACATGCTGAAATGTTTATCGATTTCTCTGAAAAACTAAACAAAACAGAAACAAAAAAACATACATATAACGCAAAACGTGATTGTGTCAAGGGTCGCCAGAGCAACTGGAAGGGAGATATTGATCGTTTAAGGTTATATGAGGTTTAAACCAAAACGTGCGGTGTATTTCTTTTCGGAAAATAATGATTTATAGGTTTTTGCTAATTAACAATATCAAGAGATCTTCGCATTTTAATACAATAAAAATATGGCGCCTGTCTGCAACCGAAATAACGCAATCTTGTTCAAACACGAGGGTCGTTCCAAAGGTAAAGCCTTCTATTTTTTCAACTCCAAAGTTTAAGAGTTACGTTTTGAGATTTTTTAAATCAGCGACTTTTTCTACTTCAGAATTTATTTTTTCTACATAGCCACCACCATGCTCACCACACTTTTGCTAGGTACGTAATGACGTATCTCTGATTCTGACGCACGTAAACGGTAAGGGGTTGCTTTCTTGGAGTTTTACACTATATATATCTGCAACAGAGAGATGAAACTCTCAGCTTATGAATGCATAAGCTTAGTTATCATAGGAAACTTGCGTTATTAAGTTGCTATTAAATTAGCTAGTGTAAATTTTAACACGGTTCACCCATAGTGCATGTTAGGATTACCCAGATCTCTAAAATAAATTTTTTTTCAGTTTAATCAAAGATGGGTGAAAAGGGAGGGACAACACGTCGGATGGTAACATAACGTCGCGTTTTATAGCGCGAGAAACATAGATTTTCAGGTTAGTTCTCCTCGATAAGCCATACGAATGAGACACGCCAGTAATGTAGAAAATCTAGGGGGATTTAACTTCAATATCTGTCTATCTGTCAATATCTGTGTATCTGTGACAACATATATAGATGATTCAAGCAATTTCTCTGATATTAGATATCCGACAATCACAATAAATCAAGATGGCGTAATTTAGGATTTATCATAATAATATTTTAAAAACAAGCAATGGACATTATGCGTCTGTATCTTAATGGGATGTATAAGCTGATATAATTGATCAAGTATGAATGATATTATCTAGAATACGAAAAAAAAAACAACAAAAAAACAAAAAAACAAAAAAGCAAATAAATTAAAGCTGCAGAAGGGTAGAAATGGGAAAATTACTGTTACTATTTCTATATTTATTTTAATTTCAAAATGATGAATGACCATTCGAAATGTATTTGTCTACCTTTGGCGAAACTATAAAGATCCAATTGATTATATATATGGTTTTAAAATAAGCTATTAGTATGGCTACGACAACAGATTATACTTTTCAATGTTTTAACTCTCGATTATATATCCGACAAAGTTAGACACAGTTAATCCACCGAGAACCACAACACTCTCTATAAAAGCATATAAGATATCAACGGATACACACTCGAGAGTAAACACAATGAAAAGGATATGCTGTTGTCCTAGCCCTAGTTATCATAACGATACAATTTGCAATCCCTTCATATCTATTTGGGGGGAACAAAAAATAAGAGGGATTACATTTCGGGCAGCCCTCTGCAACTCTATTCACTACAACGCTGAAGAGAACGATATATTATCGTCTACATATGGAAACTCTTGCTAGGAAGAAACACGAAAATAGTAGAAAGAACCCAACAGCGGCGAGGAAGACTCTGCTACACAAAAAATATTAGGGACTACACAGAGGATAAAGTCCCTCATCCACCACAGCTTCACCTATAGTGGTACAAACATTCAACTGTATTCCAGTTGCAATAAGAATTACACTTTCAAGAACAATCTGGACATCTGACTAAAACAGATACCTGACCAGCTACCAACACCAGACCACTCTACACCCAACCTCAATCGTTTAGTGGACTAAACCTCTGTAGGAAGTGGATAGCCTGGGTGCAGTGGAGCTCCAGCTCAGCTGTGTCAATAACCGACAGAATTACACAAAGTACAAACTACAAACTGGACACATACAGAATATTTGTGTGAAATTTCAATTTGGGGGTCCATAGTAAACGAACTCATACAAACACAGACACACATACAAACACGCACCAAGTGGCTTTCTGTATAAGTAGAGATACACGCAGACCTATGATTGGACCTCGCGCTCGTTAATGGAATATTTATGCAGATTGCCTGTCTGTCTGGCAAACTGTCTCATTCTAAAATATAAGTCGGTGGGGTTTTGCACCTGTTGAACTTTGCACGTTAACACGCAGCTGCTCGAAATAAGTTACCGTTCGTTTCCTCTTCTGTCATTTTCTTTTTTTTTAATTTACTGGTATTTAAATTGAAGCGCATCAATTTAATGCTTCATAAGTACATATTTACAGCTTGCAAATTAATTCCGACTGCGATAGACAGAATTTATACGAATTCCATTAATATGAATAAATTTAGTCAAAATAAGAAAAGAATATGAAAGAAATTGACAATCAGCGAAAATACCATCAAAGGCTGTAAATGACAAAGTTCTCCCTAATTCTCTCTCCTCTGATCTTGAGCGCGTGGTACAGTGGGGTAAGAGGTAGCTGGTCACTTTTAATGCATCCAAAACCAAGCTTCTATCTTTACATCATGAACGCTCTGATCCCCATCTGGCATCAATTAAAATGGATGGCTCTCGTCTTGGGGAGGCTTTTTTTTCTTGTTTTGACAAGCTCCTGGGTTTGACCTTTACTCCTGATCTGAAATGGAACACGTACATAAGGTCTGTTGCCAAGGACGCTGGGAAAATGGTGGGATCCTTCTTCCGCTCCAGAAGATATCTCACTACTGATGCAATTCTCTATCTGTATAAAAGCCAAGTCCGTCCAAGGATGGATTACTGCTGGCACATCTGGGCAGGAGCTGCTAAAAACAGTCTATCCTGCCTTGACAGAGTACAGAATAGACTTCGTGGTTTAGTGGCGGATGTCCTTTTCTCTTCCCTGCAGCCTCTCTCTCACAGAAGAGACGTTGCGAGCCTATCTTTGTTTGCTCGTTATTTCCATGGCAGGTGCTCGTCTGAGCTCCAATTTCTCGCCCCCCTCGCAAATCTTTCACGATAAACACCCGTCTGGCTGACTCCACTGTCAATAATTTTCCTCACTCTTTATCTGTGCCTAAATCCAAACGTAGATTTCATGATCAGAGCTTCTATTTTTATTTTATTTTACACGGTGATCACTGCTTATCAAGACCCGGAAGCCACTCAGGGATAAGGGTTATTGCAAGTAAACTCCGTTAGTGTGAAGATTTAATGAAGTGTTTACTTAAGGGGGCGGTTCATTAGGAATTTGTTTACGTTGGACTTGAAGACATCCAGGTTGTAGTCAGGTGGCAAACAGGCAGACGGAACAGAGTTCCACAGGCGTGAAGTTCTAAGAAAGAAGCATTCAATACTTAATAGTTATTTTTTATTTTTTATTTATTTATTTATTTATTTATTTTTTTTTTAATGGAGAGTAGAAAACGCATTGTGGATGCGTTATCGGCAGCTCCTGTTACTCTCGCTTCTTCTTATTTGTCCCTCAGTCCTCATTTTTTAAATGAGTGATTTTTCTGACAAAGGGAGAAGAAAAAGCTGTTTTCTAGGTTGGCAGTATTTTTGCGCGAACAGTTGGCAGAGTTGGTGGAAATTTTCTGTTTCTATGTCTATCCTTGTAGCCATGTCACTAGTAAGGGTGCTGGAGGTAAACGTTTTGTCTGGGCTGACGTTATCCGCCTGATAGTCAGGGACCCGAACCTTGGATTAACCACTAAGGAGGCTGTCCTATCAGCAGGTGCAAAGTACTGGGGCTGCTGTATTGCCATTTGGTGAATGGAATCTGGACCATGCAGTAGCTTCTGGTGGGGCCTCTCGATGCCATACTAGTGGGTAATTGTTACGGCTTTACCTTATCATGTGGTACAAAAAAAAAATTCTTCGTTTCTTTTTCTCTCTTAGTTTCCCCTCTCTGTCCTGCTCTAAGTAAATCTGTCGACCTAGTCCACAAATTCCAAAATTTCATCATGACAAGTTTCAAGAAAAAATACACGATTAAACCCGGTTCTCCAACTTCCAACGTAGACCCCTACTACCATGTCTCCTTCTCCAACATCAGGGGTCTACGTTCTAACCTTCCAGAGGTTGAAACCCAATTACAGGAGACTAAACCAGACCTTTTATTTTTAAGTGAAACTGGCATTGGACAGGCTATTTCCCTAGATGAGTTTGCAATTACAGGATACTCTAACTTAACTTCTAAATCTGACCCCCAAGATCGCCATGGGCATGGAATATGTGCCTATATTAAAGATAGCTTTCCATGTGGGAGGGACATCTCCAGGGAAGATCCTAACTTACCCTATATGTGCTTCCGGGTTGCTTTAGCTCACACTACTGCATTTATATTTACTCTCTATCGCCCCCACAACAGCGGAGTTACTATCTTTCAAAGCATATCTGAGAAAATTGACCAAGTCCTTTCTACTTATCCTTCAGCTAACATTCACGTATGTGGAGACTTCAATGTTCACAACGTCGAATGGTTGACCCACTCAAACAAGACCGATGATGAGGGGAGGTTCTGTCATGATTTCTCCATTGCCTATGACCTCACTCAGATTGTTCAGGAACCTACCCGTGTGCCCGATAATGACGGCCAGTATGCGAGCCTACTAGACCTTTTTCTCACAACTTGCCCTGAACTATGTTCAGTTTCTGTTCTGTCGCCTCTTGGATCTTCCGACCACTCTGTTGTATCAATTAAGATAAAAATGAAATGTAATAAGTCCCCAGACGTACCACTTCATCGTACAGTATATCGATACACTAAGGCTGACTGGGATAGCTTCCGTACATTTATATCTGATCTACCTCTGCATTCCATGTTTAAAAAGGATGTGTCCTCTATAGTATTAGACCTAACTGAATGGTTAATTGTAGGTATTGACCATTTCATACCCTCTAAAAAGTTTCAGCAAAAACCTAACAGCCAGCCATGGTTCTCTCCAGAATGTGCTGCTGCCATTGCGCACAGAAATCACTTTTTCCACTGCTTCAAACGTAATAGATGTATGGAAACTAAAGCCGTTTTCAGGACTGCCAGCAACCATTGTAAGAAAGTAATAAGGAACGCAAAAGAGTTGTATGCTCAATCTGTTAAGTCCAAAGTAGCTGAGCAGCGGCTTGGTTCCCACCAGTTTTGGCAAATAGCAAACAGAATCCTGAACAGAAGCGTGTGCTCCATCCCAACTATTATCAATGGACCTGAGGTAATCTCGTCAGCATCAGACAAAGCCAAACTCTTTGTCAAGAACTTTGCAGCTAATTCTACCCTTTGCGACCAAGACCGCCAACCCCCAATATTTCCTCCTGTATCAGAAAACACGCTATGTGATATACGTATATCTGTACGTGATGTTGCCAAGCTAATCAAAAACCTTGATTCGAGTAAAGCAACTGGCCCTGATGGTATTCCAATTATAGTACTCAAAAAACTTCAACCTGAACTAGCGCCCATACTTACAAAACTGTTTAAACGTTGTCTTAAGGAGAATAGTTTCCCATCTCCCTGGAAAATCTCATCAGTATGCCCTGTATTTAAGAATTCAGGTGATCGCTCATCCCCCTGTCAGTACAGGCCAATAAGTCTCCTGTGCGTCATGAGTAAGTTGCTAGAATCTGTGTTAAATACAGAAGTAATCAAACATCTCAACAAAAATAACCTTCTTAGTGACACTCAATATGGTTTCCGTTCTGCTAGATCTACAGCAGATGTCCTTACAGTTATATCGCATAGGATTAGCAAATCTCTCGACGGTGGCAATCTTTCTAGGGCAATTGCTCTTGACATATCTAAGGCCTTTGATAGGGTATGGCATAAAGGTTTACTTCATAAGATCGCTAGCTATGGTATAGCTGGAAAAGTCTTCTCAATTATTAAATCATTTCTTTCTGATAGGTTCATAAGAGTAGTAGTTGAGGGGCAAAAATCAGAAGCTCACAGTATTAATGCCGGTGTCCCTCAGGGATCCATCCTGGGCCCAACTCTTTTCCTGATCTACATTAATGATCTTCCAAATCATATCCTTACATCATTTGTAGACATTTATGCTGACGACACTACCATTTATGGTACCACATCTAAGACAGTAAACGAGCAAGTACTCTCCAATTCTCTCTCCTCTGATCTTGAGCATGTAGGACCATGGGGAAAGGAGTGGCTGGTTACTTTTAATGCATCTAAAACCAAGCTTCTCTCTTTACATCATCAACATTTTAATCCACATTTGTCATCAATTGAAATGAATGGCTCTCGTCTTCAGGAGGCCTCAAGTTTTGACAAGCTTCTGGGCTTGACCATTACTCCTAATCTTAAATGGAACACGTATATCAAATCTGTTGCCAAGGCCGCTGGAAAAATGGTGGGATCTTTCTATCGATCCAGTAGATATCTCACTGCTGATGCTATTCTCTATCTATATAAGAGCCAGGTACGTCCAAGGATGGAATACTGTTGTCACATCTGGGCAGGAGCTGCTAGAAAGGACTTGTCCTGCCTTGATAGAGTTCAAAATAGACTTCGTAGCCTCGTAGGAGATGTCCTTTTCTCCTCCTTACAACCTCTATCTCACAGAAGAGATGTTGCGAGTTTGTCTCTGATGTATCGTTATTTTCATGGAAAGTGTTCAACTGAGCTTCAATCTATGGTCCCCCCTCGCCAAACTTTCACAAGAAACACTCGTCTAGCTGTAAACACTATCAATAATTTCCCCCACTCTTTATCTGTGCCTAAACCTAAACATAGATTCCATGAACAAAGCTTCTTTCTTAGAACTGCACGCCTATGGAATTGTCTTCCGTTTTCCTGCTTTCCGGCTGACTACAATATGGTTGTGTTCAAGTCTAAGGTAAATAAGTTCTTGATGAGCCGTTCCATATAAGTTATTAAATTTACCAAATTTTCATTACTAATGATTACTATATTGACCAACTTCTACTGTACACTCTTTAACCCTTATCCTTGAGTGGCCTCTGGGCCTTGATAATGTGGTGATGCCTTTGTAAAAAAAAAAAAAAAAAAAAAAAAAAAAGGCACAGATAAAGAGTGGGGGAAATTTTTGACAGTGGACTCAGCTAGACGGGTATTTTACTACAATATTATCTCATTGATTACTGTACACGCAATAACCCTTATGGCCGAGTGGCCTCCGGGCCTTGATAAGTGGTGCCCCCCATGTAAAAAAAAATGACGGAGATAAAGAAACAGAATTTGGTTTACTCCACTTTATGGTTAAACAAAAACACAGACTGTATTTTTAAATGGGAATTAATAATTTGTATTATTTTGTTATTCGGCCTACTGTTCTCATCTTGAAATAAAAAATACTAACTGCCGCGTTTTGATGTGATTTCAATTTTAAAAAGCTATCGAATATTTACAAATTTCAGTAATATCAACATATGTTTTATTAAAATAAGGCACGAATATACAACATAATGAAAACTAATAAATCACTAAGAAAAAGACACGAAAAGTTTTTTTTAGTTTAATGGAGATCATATTGAAATGCATACTAATATGATGTTGTATAAATACATTTCTTGTTGTCTTTTACGTTGCCCAATTACATGAACACGAGTCTTTATTTAAATGGAGGTTGTATTTGTATAAAAAAAATCTAGACAGATAACTGAGAAAGAAATATGTTTAATCAAGCGAAAGAGATAAAAAGTGATAAAGAGATAGAGACACACACAAATCAACCATGATCACCTAATGGTTCACTCTCCTTCACTGGATTAAGGTTCAAATTAGCGATAATAATAATCGAATGGAAATATAAAGCATTAAAAAACATTTTATGGTTAATCCATCCTATGATAGTGGAATAAAATCACAAATTGGCAAAAATATAAGATTATATATATAAGCTAGACGGATTCCCGTTGATAACCGTTAATATTAATTTTCTCGAGCATAAGAGTTTTAACTACTTTTATGTTTTCTAAAAAAAGATAACAAACAACATATGATGGTAGTAAACTGTAGGCCTAGATTCCTTATTTCAATTTAAATCAAAATCCATTCCATAATTTTTATTGTAGAGAATGTCTAAAATCTAAAAGTTGCTAGAAAATGTCTAGACTTTGAATGTTGCTAGAGAATGTAAAAAATCTGAAAGTTGCTAGAGAATGTTAAAAATGTTAAGCTTGCTAGAGAAAATCTAAAAGTTACCAGAGAATAGCTAAAGTCGGAAAGTTGCTAGAAAATGTCTAAAATAAGAATATTGCAGGAGAATCTCTAAAATCTGAAGGTTGCTGGAGAATTCTAAAATCTGAAAGATATTGGAGAATGTCTAAAGTCTGAAAGTTGTTGCAGAATTTCTAAAATTTGAAATATTTCGGAGAATGTCTAAAATCTGAAAAAATTAGGAGAATGTCTAAAATCTGAAAAATTTAGGAGAATGTCTAAAATCTGAAATATTTCGGAGAATGTCTAAAATCTTAAAAATTTCGGAGAATGTTCTAAAATCTGAAATATTTCGGAGAATGTCTAAAATCTGAAATATTTCGGAGAATGTCTAAAATTTGAAATATTTCGGAGAATGTCTAAAATCTGAAATATATCGGAGAATGTCTAAAATTTGAAAATTGCTAGAGAATGTAATGCTGTAAGAACTAAATCTGTTTTTTTTTATCACCGTTTTAACGATAGAAATAATATGAAAAATAGTTGCTCTTGAATATACAATATGTTAACAATAATAAAAGCACGTAAAAACATATTTAGATTATTTAACAAAATATAATTTATTATTAATATCTACTGTTAACATTTCACAAAAGTTGGAAGTATTTGAATTTTCACGAAGAACTTTCCTTTAATTACCGGAATTTTTGTAATTCATATAATAATGGATTTTGGCAAATATTTGAATCCATAATAACGTTGCATTACGGATAAATAAAAAAAATAGAAAATCAAATAATGCAATCTAATTATTTATTAAATGATTAAAAACTTTTTTTATGGGAAGAAAATGCAATGTTATATTTTGTTGTTGTGTTATAACTCGAGGGTCCGGCCAATAAGAAACAGAGGAAAAGTATACGTGCGAGGTTGTTGTCTAAATCTAGAACATGCAAAAGCTGAGGAAATGATTCTACTACTACTACTACTACTACTACTACTACTACTACTACTACTACTACTACTGCTGCTGCTGCTACTGCTACTGCTACTATTAATTCTGATTTCGTTTATCAAACTCTCCCTGGAAAAGGGTTGAAATTCATTTTCAGAGGATTTCCCTCAGTCCCGACTCCAAACCAGGAGCCTCAAAGATCAAGGGTTTTCCTAATGATGTTGGTGGTACCTACAATAGTAGAAGTCTGAAGGCCACCTAAAACATCGGAGATTCATAGGTTTTCAATTGTCCTTCCAGGCAACTCGATATTATTCCTAGCGTACCTACTACGATCGGGATTACTTGTGTTTTAACCCTGTGTATACGCCTTATCTCCAAG
>NC_136494.1:19164813-19167313 GCF_053919585.1 Euprymna scolopes
TAGACTTTTTGCTTTGACTTCCCCCAAAATAAAAATCACATGATGTTATGCTCAGAGAACGTGGGATCCATAAACATTTGCTTATTGTTCTCTCTTCTGTAAACATTTTATGAACTCGTGTCAGTGATCTGTGAGAGGTGTGGCATGTAGCGCCATCTTGTTGGAAAAAGAATTGAATTTTGACTTGTGGTGTCAGTTGGTTGTTAAGAGAAAGATTAGAGAGATCGGACTACTTTTAAGTGGGAGACCATATATATATATATATATATATATATATATATATATATATATATATATAATTATTTTTTTACTATAATAATTAAATACCTACAGACACTAGTGTTTCGCCCTTTCGGAAATCTTCAGTGCAGGGTGTCACGATTAATACCAGTCGAAAGATTCGACCCCCGCAACACGAGACATCTCTGGCTCGATTAGCGAAGACCTAATCAATTCGGCTACCATTAACCGTGTGAAATAACGTTGAATTTAAACATTTTAATTTCAAATCTTCATTTACGTCAGTCAGACAGTGATCTAATCGTTATACGATGATCTGTGCATAAAAGCTAAATTGACCGACTTTAATTCAACTGAAAGTGCTCAACAATAAGAAACGAATTTCTTAAAGGGGCTGTCATAACTATTTTTTTACTATAATAATTAAATACCTATATATATATATATATATATATATATATATATATACATACATATATATATATATATAACTACTTAATTTACTCACATAAAATTAATATACGAAAGTATAGATTTATGTGTAAACTTTAAGCATTTACTTCAAAAGTGATCAATACGTAGGTAGAGCTAGTTAGTAAGTTATAAAATATATATGGCGATTAAGCCTGAAGAGTCCTAGAGTGGATGAAACGCGGAATATTCAGTGCAGTTTATTCGCCATATATATTTTATAACTTACTAACTATATATATATATATATATATATATATATATATATATATATATATATGATAACATTAGTCCGAATAATCCGAAATATCAATCTAAAACATTCACAATAATTAAGTAAAACATGAATTCACAATAATACAGTAAAACATGGCTCTATATATCTATAAAAGTTAAAATGTATGTCTATCTGTGTGTTTGTCTGTCTGTGAACACTTCCCTATTCAATAACTCAACTTTCCGTCTACGGACTCGAGATTTGACATAAGGGGTATTTGGGAAAATCTTTGTAATCCGTTTTCAGCAAGAAATTTTGCTGTTAAGGGGTCAAAGTTCAACGATGTGACTTTTGAGAACTCTACCAAACTCCGCCGCCAATTTTGGGTCTAAAGACTTGGAATTTTAGATATAGGTAACTTGGACATATATCTCACTTAATAACTTGATTTGAGCCGCAAAAAGTAAATGTGAAGGGGTCATAATTGGGGTCAAAATTAAAAAAAAAAATTATCTCTGCGGTCTCTACGAAATTACCCAGCCAATTTTGGTCTAAACATTTGAAATTTTACATAAAGTGTATTCCGACATAGGACATGCTATTTAATCGTTTATTTTGCTGAAAATTTGGCTTCCAAAGGGTCAAAGTTCAAAAGATTTGACGTTTGCAATCTCTAGCAAACTATTATGCCAATTTTAGGTCTAAATATTTGAAATTTTACATCAAGGGTAGTCAAACATGCAGAAAGATGTTAATCAGTTTTTGACTCGCAAAAGATCAAAGTTTACAGACTCAACCTTTGCAAACTCTTCCAAACTCCTCCGCCAATTTTGAGTGTATCCACTTGAAATTTTAGATGTAGTTTACTTGGACATGGGTAAGACAATTCAATTTAATTTGAGCCCCAAACAATAAATGTTACGGGGTCAAAATAGGGATCAAAGTTAATAAAACATTTGATCTCTGCGGTCTCTATCAACTTTTTTCTATGGTAGTTAAGGAAGCCTATTATATAGTAGGCATTACTGTACATATTCACACTTTTTAATATATACATATGCACATAAAGTTAGGAACAGTACATAGGACCTGAAAAAGCCTGGCGGAGCTGCTAGTAATAAATTAAAAAGAATGCCACCAAAAGTATGAATAATTTTTATCTCATAGCTGGAGACTCAAGAGGTGTGTGTATATATATACATACATATATATATATGTATATATATAGTTAGTTATAAAATATATATGGCGATTAAGCTACACTGAATATTCCGCGTTTAATCCACTCTGGGATTCTTCAGGCTTATGCGCGAATTTTGTTGTTGTCTGCCCTTTTTATATACGCCGCTTCTATTGAAATTTTAGTTAGCCAATCAGCTTTCTAGTATCCACCGCGTCCTTTCTATCAGCCAATGAACATGCACTTACCGGACAAAGGCCTATTTGAGCTCTGGTTGACCTATTCCTTTGTGTATGCTCTATTTTTCCTGGATATCTAGCTTTAAATTTAGGTTAGTTTTTTTTATGTTAGTTTATATATATATATATATATATATATATATATATATATAT
>NC_136494.1:19172313-19184813 GCF_053919585.1 Euprymna scolopes
GAGAGAGAGACAAAGAGATAGTCATCCACATACAGTACTGTTTCGCTGTTTTACAGCGGCTAGACAGGCAATTGCTTCAAGCAAGGGTCGAAACCCGACCGCTCAAAGAGAGAGAGAGAGAGAGAGAGAGAGAGAGAGAGAGAGAGAGAGAGAGAGAGAGAGGTATTTTGTCTCTCCGACTGCAAAAAACTGTTATAGCAGGATCGGTAAGTGGGATTGAACCCCCCCCCCCAAGAAGGAATACTCTGATCTACAAAAAGTACCTGAGCAACCTAGTAAGGGCGCCTCAGGCGATTATTAATAAACTAAATCCCTTCTGAAAGAGAGAAGGCAAACTCAATAGACGGTGTGAGACTAAAAAAGCAATCCCTGTCATTGACATGTGTCAGAAGTCGAGATGCGTAATTTAATTCATGGTAGAAATTTAGTGAGAATGGTGGTAACTATATAAAAAATACAAATTTGGAGCTCAGCAGATTGTCGTTTTAAGGTCACCACTCTTGTCTTCATAGCTCTTTCAGATTTTGAGTAAATCTGGGAGGGTTTACCTTTTGTATTTGAGATTTTAAATATATAGTAAGTTGTATTCATATTACGCACCCTACCCTTAAAAAATTCTCTAAACAAACTGGAGTTTAATAATTATACAGGGTGAAACGATAAAATTGTCACCATAGAAAAGACGACATAATTCCATTTCCGTTTGATGAAAACCGGTTTTCTTTATTTGTCAAACCATTTACTAGTTGGCCGGTTAACAGAGTTATGAAAACAGTTTCCGGCTGTGGTTATAGATATTGGTGTGGTTTCAAGTGAGGGCCACATCATGCCACCTCACATCTTCGAAGTCGGCTTGAAAGTCAGCACCAAAGTGTACCTGGATGTACCGAAGAGTGTGGTGATCCACTGCTGCAATCATGTGGTTGTGGCAGCAGGACTCGGCGCCGGCATACAAGTCCAAAGATACCCAGGCTTGACTTCATAGCAAGCCCACTAGCCCCCTTCTCCCTCGACCTAAACCCGCATGACTACTTCGTTTGGTCATCCCCCGAGAACATCACCGACATGATGCCCAACAACACCAAAGCCAACCTGATCGCTGTCATCCGTCAAGTATTTGCCGAGCTCCTTCCGGCAGTTGAGGAAAAGGCATGCTCCCAAATCCGGACCTGTATCGAGGCGGTGATTAAGGCTGAAGACGACTACATTGAATAGATGTCATCTCTCACACATAACCAAGTTACCTAAATGTTTTTTTTTCAATGAAATGTTTTAAAGAAAGCTGTGGTGTTGTTTTCTTTAGGTAGGCTATTATATTGTTTCAATCTGTATAATCTGTAATTGATATCTTATGTCTATTGTAAAAATTGAATACAACGTGAAGGTACTTGGATTTATGTAAAGGACTATTTAACTTTTTGTATAGCACAAAATTAAACTAAATGCAGTCTATATTACGACGCATTACACCTATCAGGTGTGTTAAAAAATTCATATTCTAAATGAATCTTGTATCTACACAAATATAAAGGTACACGCAACGTTCATTTTATATAAATACTATAAGAATACCTATCCAGAGACGAGAAAAATGAAGCGCAAATATGTCTTACAGCACTTCAAGTTCTCTTAAAAATAGTAACACACGCACGCACACACACACACACACACACACACACACACACACACACACACACACACACTGGGATCAAAGTGTAGTATCTGTTCTGCAGATGCTGCACTTAAGATAATTTGTACCAGTCAATGGAGAGGAAACCCTCTATACTGGGACAATTATTATTTTTGGTAACCAGAGTGCCCACTTTTTGCCTACTTTTAGGGGAGCGCCACATTAAAAACGGTCTTGTGCCTAATTTGCTTTGGTGGGGAAGCAAATAAATATAATATATATATATATATATATATATATATATATATATATATATATATATATATATATAGGATGATTTATGCAGTACCACGACAGTGCTATGGTCTATATAAGATATATAGAAAATATTTTCTTTGCTCGTTTCCCTCTGAAAAAAAAACAAAGAAAAACGCTAAATTATTGAGAGACCATGAAATAAGAAAATAATTAATTTTTTCTTGCATTCCTTGTTTATGAGAAATATTTTTTTAAAATCATAATTTGCTTCTTGTGTTTCAACCCCTGATTGATCTTTCGATGAGCAATCGACTGTTCTGCGGATGAAGATATAAACTAGAGTTTCATGCTTACGCAATCATCAGTGTAACACTTCCTCCCGATAATATATATATATATATATATATATATATATATATACTGTGTGTGCAAAATCACGATTTCAAGACAAGGTGCTGATGGCAACAAAAAGTGTATTTCATTTTACGTTACAATTGTTTCAATGTCCAGTTCGACAATTTCAAGCATTATAGCGTTTGAAAATTTTCCAAAAACAGCATTTCTTCAGACTTTATGAATAAACACACTTTTGGCAATGTAGCATTTTTTGAATAGAAAGAGAAAAGGGGGATCCCTAACGGGAAAAGCATGCGAGAAACATTTACCTTGTTTGTGGTTACGGACAAGCCCATTTAAATATTATTGTATCGCCTAATTTTCCTATCCTTATTTAAGAACAGAGTTATGTGAAGTTTCTACGGAGAGCTATTAAAAAAAATTATATATATATATATATATATATATATATATATATATATCCCATTTGTTGGGTTCCTAAATTCCTTTATTTCCCAATGATTGATTTTTTGTAGAAAGAATTTTTAAAAATTTTGTTTCTATATTTATATTTACATTATATATATATACAATGGTGGCTTAGTGGGGGATGCCCTCTTCTCTACCTTGCAACCTCTCTCCCACAGAAGAGATGTTGCGAGCCTTTCTTTGTTTTATCGTTATTTCCATGGCAGGTGCTCGTCTGAACTTCAATCTCTGGTCCCCCTCTCGCCAATATTTCACGAAAAACACCCGTCTAGCTGAATCCACTGTGAAAATTATCCCCACTCTATATCTGTGCCTAAATCAAAACGTAGATTCCATGAACAAAGCTTCTTTCTTAGAACTGCACGCCTGTGGAACTCTGTTCCGTCTGCCTGCTTCCCATCTGACTACAACTTGGATGTATTCAAGTCCAACGTTAACAAATTCCTAATGAACCGCCCCCTTAAGTAAACACTTCATCAAATCTCCACACTAACGTAATGTACTTGCAATAACCCTTATCCCTGAGTAGCTTCCGGGCCTTTATAAGTGGTGACCACTGTGTAATATATATATATATATATATATATTTGTATACTAATTATCAATTTAGACCTACACACACAAGTCTTTTATGCTTATGCAATTATCAGTGTCGGGTAACAATTTCTGCCCTTTATATATATATATATATATATATATATATATATATATATATGTATGTATATATAGATATGATATTTTTATTTAATTAGATTTATATATACATTTATATAATAATTAAAACTCATACAACGCATACACATGCCATGCCACAACAACATTTCCCCAACGACTAACCTATCATTTAGCTGACAATAGTACCATAAAACATCACCTACCATTCTATGATCAAAACCTACAATCCTACGACATTAGAAATATCTTGATTAACAATACTAAAATTCGATACCTTTAGAATTGCACATGACGACTAAAATTACTAGAAGCCATACAAATTAAAAAAAAAAAAACAAAAAAAAAAAACTACAGCCCCTTATTAACCGGATCTTATTTAATGCGGGGAAAAATATACTGAATGTATTCAATAACTAACAAGAAACTAAACAAATAAAATATAAGATAAGTAATTCGCCCCGACTTCTGTTGCACCCACCTTTACAACCAATAATAAAAAAAACTGATTATAAATACACCAAGCCTCAATGAGGAAAAAGAAAACGACAACAACAACAATCGCTCTTGACGACGATCCGATGTACCGAGAGAAAGCACTTGAGAAGAATATGGCTGACAACAACTTTTGGGCGCCATAATATACAACATGTCATCCGAAATAAATAAGACCGCTCGGCGATTTCAAAAGATATCCTACAAAATCGGAAAAAAAGAAGAACTCTGTCGTGTTCAATCAGATGTGCTTGAATAGTGACTTGCTGCCAACACACACACACACACACACACACACACACACACACACACACACACACACACACACACACACACACACACACACACACACATATATATATATACCTTTATATACTTAATTATACCCTTCGATAGATGTCAAATCGAAATGTTTTACAACTTATCCCTCTAACCTCTCTTCTGATGAGAAGCATTAGGCTTCGAAATATCTTGCTATAAAGAGCATAAAGCCCTCATCCCAATTACAACTTTAACTTATGACATCGACAAATAAATCTATGGATATCAATAAAAAATGTTGTCTTGTTTATATATATATATATATATATATATATATATATATATATATATATATATATATATATATCTCTCTCTCTCTATATATATATATATATATATATATATATATATATATAGAGAGAGAGAGAGAGAGAGAGAGAGAGAGAGAGAGACATATGTAATATACTGAGTTCGTGTAAATCAGTAAATTTTCAGATACCAATATGTTTTAAGCCAAAATGGTTGACTTAATTTTGTAGCTATATATATATATATATATATATATATATATATATATATATATATGCATAATTATATAGTGATATAATTATACTTATAAATAATTGTTATTGATACCCACAGACCATAATGTTTTATCCTTCTGGAATCCTGAGTTCAGGAAGTTATAATAATCGACGGTCAAGGGATTCGAACTCAGTAACAAAGTCATCTCTTTCTCCATTAGCAAAGAACAAACTCAGAGCCGCCGCGTGTGTGTGTTTTGATAGTATATATGCAAGTGCATCAGATTCATAACATACATGCAAGGTTACATGCACACATAAAAACTCATGCAGAAAATTGGTAATTTTTCATATAAATACTCGGTCCGTCGACCGGCAAACAAGCAATTCATAATGCAAGATAGGCTTGCGCAATACAAGATAGGAAGTCTCCACGGCCGAATTTCACGCATGCGCGATTTCTCACGAGAAGGTCAGACCAAATGAACGATTTGTATCATTTCTTAGCAGGATGTACAAAAACGGTTATTTTGAAAGTGTCACAAAATATGCGGAATTAATTCATCACGCTTATGTTATTTTTTTTTTTGGCTTTGAAAATTAATTTACAAACATTATATTGCTGAAGAATAGTTTTTTTCTATTCTGGCATATCGTGCGATTTAATTTCTCTCATTCAATTTGAGATGACCCTTTTTTATCAGCATTTATTCGAAATATACAAACATCTCTGAGATAATAATCTATACTAGCGTAATGTGTGGAAATTCCACGGTGATTTCTACATGAAGATGTATAATTTACTTGTCTTACGTTTCTGAATTTGTGAGATAAGGATTGGTTAGGTTAGATAATAACACGGTTAAAAGTTTAATGAGTTATTATCCATTTATCTATCTATCTATTTATCTATCTATTTATCTATTTATCCAGTGATATTGTTAAAATAGTTCATATTGGAAGTTATTTATTGCTTAGAGAATAGAATTGGTCTGGGATGTAACAATGGGTTCAAGCTTAAGATGTTTACAAAAATGAGCTCAGTTAAAAATAAACAAAATAACATTGAGCAGTTGCGTACGTAACAGAGGTCACACGATAGGAGACGTGTGCTTTTGATGATGACGTGGTGACAGGGCAGGAAGTAAAAAGATTAGATTGAAGAGTTTGAGTTTGTACACGAAAATGATCAGACGTGCTTGAAAGCCGTGAAGCGGGACTGGTAATGACAAGCATGTAGACATATTGTGCAGAAACCTTGTGGAGACCACTGAGACAGCTGAAATAAATTTATACTTTTAAAATATAAAGTATCGTTCTGTGGTTTCACAAAAGAAGAAAAAATAGGTGTCTCAATCGGTTATGGTGTTGATCGTTGCTGTTTCATCACAGTTTCGCAGTGAAGACCAAAGAACTCCAAGAGAAAGAAAATGTAGGAAGCATATAATCTTCTTCTGCTAATATGTCCACCTTTGATATAACATGACCATTTGTAATACACTTTGTAAAACATAAACACTTGTTTAAAACATAAACATAAACACACAGGAATTTGGAACCATTTAGAGGTTACATGCTCTAACTACTGTGCATGGACTCGTGGCGGAGTGGTTAGGGTACGTGGAAAAACCAATTGTAGAAGTGATGCGTTTCTGAATGGTGAAGCTTCAATTCTCAGTATGGTCGACCGACAAATACAATTGCGAATTACTGAGGAACTCTATCAAGTCGTGGCTGAAGGAACAAGAACCTGCTACTCCCGTGAAATAAATGAAGTCTTCTGTTCAAAATTCGATCAAATTCCGGACTTTGACAGAAACATTAACGAGTTCGACAAAATACACCTGAAAAGGTCGGAGGTTGCTTGGACCAAAACATTGTGAAAATAACACTCAATATGAAGACAGTCGTCCGAAGAATCGAAATAATGCGATTTTACAAATAATATTAATTTTCATTGTTTTATTATAAATGTCTCTTTGCGTTAAAACTATTAGGAAAAATGCCTATTTCTACTTCCGTAAAAATAACTGTAATTGTAATATTATTGCAATAAATAAAACGAATATGTTTCTTCTATATTCATTCATATAAAACTTAATTTAAAATTTAATAGTTTTTAAATAATATGATTGTCTTATATATATATATATATATATATATATATATATATATATATATATATATATATATATATATATATAATCTGAGGTTATTGTTTACCAGGAGTTAAGTAACCTATGGCATTCAATGCGGTCGATACAGGAGTGTACAATACCGAAGTAGAGCAAGGTATACTCTTTATTTGTTGCAGTAATATGTTGCTACACAGTCATGGGCATGTTTCGATCAGCTAGTTACTAGTAACTAGAGACCTCTTCAGGCGATAAGGCTTATACGAAAGCAAAGTTTGTAGTGATAATGGCGGGCCTTTCTCGCTATAGGGAATTAATATCAGGAGGTTCCGTCAAATGTTGTGACAAATAAGATTGGCTTGTATGTAAATATGACCCAATACAAGTGCGGATTTAAGTGTGTTGAGATATAGGAATGAATGGGAAAGGATGGGGGGGTTAAAGATTGAGATAGAGGCAATGGAAGACCAGAAAGAATAGTAATCGTATGTGTGTGTGACGACCGCCCTAAATCGTTAACATATTAGTGTGTATAGGTTAAAACAGTAGGGGAATGCAGATTTGACACGTCTATGCCAAAAGGGGTTTCAGATTTGATCAGGGTTATTCAGTCATAAGAATGCTTTTAATTTGACTAGAATTTTTATGTGGCCAGAAAATATACAACTTATGTTGCCCTCTTGTATATCCCTGCCCCCACCACTATCATAATCATGTGCTGTCCTTCGTGTCCGAAGACGACTTCCTGTGAACCCGTCATTCTCCACTTGTCACGGTCGCGACTGAAGGTCTGCCAGCTTCCAGTAGGGATCAACCTGTCCTTTAAATTTCGTTTGACGGTGTCACGAAACCTGAGCTTATGTCTGCCTATGACTCGTACCCTATCTTCCAGTTGTGAAAACAGTATCTGTTTTGGTAGTCGGGAGTTCTCCATTCACCACTATCATCCCTACATATATCAGTGAAGAAGTTAGGAGATAAGGAAAACAAGAAAAAAAAAAAACGAAAGGGAGAAAAGACAAGAAGAAAAATAAAAACCAAAGAAAGAAAGAATGAAAAGAGGAGGAATAAAATAGGAAAACCATAAATGATTTATTGGTGGTGATTCGAAGGCATGTCTTTTCTTTCCTACTCATCTCCATCCTCATCCACTCCCCATATCGTACGCAAGCGCACACACACCACTATAATGACTTAAGCCTTAAATGAAGTTGATGCCAAGAGAAATAATATGTCTCTTAGTTACGCCATAGTTTATTTTAGTAACCGTTCATTTATAAAAGAATTGGATTTCGGAATATGAGAATTTTCAGAGCTCAACCAATCAGAATGGAAGGACTTTGACGAAGAAGCATTCATTATTTCTCAATCAGAAATGGAAAAAAACTTATGTTAGGTCTATGTATGATTAGCCAGTTACATCTGTATGACGTGTAGAATTCGTCCGAGTGACAACTGGTAGCAGTAGTAGTACTAAATATTTATTGAGAAAAATAGAGATTCCTTCCTCTATAAATGCTGCGATTGTGAGTGTGTTGATTGTAGGATGCAATGTAATATTTCAATATCACGACTGAATATGTCCAAAGTGGTGTTTGAAAGCAACACAAGATAGTGGCTATTAGTGTAGAGGTATTGAATTTGTATGTAGCACCAAACGAAAAAACAGAACGATAACAATAAAAATTACTAAAAGAACATTTCCCGACGACCAGAAGGCGAAAACTCTAGATAGATAACTGAAAAGAGAACACTCGAGGCCATATTGTAGCCACTGCCATCGGAAATCAGAAAGATTGCTCGCCGTGTCGAGAACATTACTAAGAAAATTAACAAAACTCGAAGAACATAATTCATTAATAATAACTTGCTATCTCACACACACATATACACACAAATGCTACAAAGCTCATAAATCTTTATTAGTGCTTCATATTTTGTTGTTATTTGTTTCTTTTTTCTTTTCATTATATTACGTCCTACACGTGTTTCGTTTGATAGTAGAAGATCACTAATCTATATAAAAAAATATATATTTATTCGTTTATTACTAAATGATAGTCTAAAACCTACTTTAATAATTGCTTTGAAAGTTTGTTATAACATTTTAATTGCATACATGCGTATTATTAAATATACTCCTGATCCAAACTTAAATACCACTTGCAAATACTGTTTAAAACCTTTTTTTAAACTCCTCCCACTTAATCTTACTAATACTACAACCTATAAGATTATGGGGGAAAAAACTACATTCCAGAAATTATTAATTAAGTAATTTGTAAATTGAAAAAGTAAATAAGAAAATACGACTTTGTACATAAGGCTAAGTACACTTCGAATTGGGTTATCTCCCCTTATTCATTTCATCGGATTTTTTCATGGCAGACGAAAATACTATGACTCGCTTAGCCGTACTCATATATGATTTTTTTTAAGTATTATTATTCATCGGACTACTGTTCTCACCTTGGGTGTCATGTTCACAACGTTTCGGTCGATGTAACCTCGGACCTTCTTCAGGTGTATCTTGTCGATCTAGGGAATGTTGCTGTCGAACTCGGAAATTTGGACGGAATTTCGAACGGAAGTTTTTATTTACTTTACGGGGGTAGCGTGCTCTTATTTCGTCAGCCATGACTGGATAGAGGTCCTAAGTAGTTCGTAAATGTATTTTTCCGTCGCCCACACCGAGGATTGAACCTTCAACATTCAGGAGAATATCGCTTGTAAGAGAAATTAGAGCACACTACCCCCATGAAGTAAAAAAATGGTTCCGCTCGAAATTTTGTCTAAACTCCTGAGTTCGACAGAAACATTCCCGAATTCGAGAAGATATACCTGAAGAAGGTCGGAGGTTACACTGACCAAAATTTTGTGAAAATCACACTGAAGATAAGAACAATAGTCCGATGAATAATATTACAAATAACTAATCCTCTTTTCCAAAATTCACAAACATGATTTTTTTAATATTTCGTTTTCGTTCCGTGACTGTTACGTACATCATAATGACTTTTCTGTATTTTTTTATATTTTTGATTGTCAGTTTGTTTTTTTATATTTTTTGATTGTCAGTTTGTCAAACCATTACCTTGCTAGAAACTCATCCTATAACATTCTTTTCTCGTCTTTTAATAAATCGATCTTCCACTTAACTTTGCTGGTTTACTCATTTTTTTCATTCCGATTTTAACAGACTTACGAATGCTTTTCTGGAAGAAGCTTAATCCTGTGACTCAATCTCTTTTGCCCGATTTTTTGCTGGGCTTAAAACGACAGACGTGCTTTAAAAAGTTTCTTTTCGTTTTTTCCATCGATTTATTACGGATAATCGACTAAACCTTCATAAAAATAATCGGCTAAATTACAGTGGGTGCTCACATACATGTCCATAGTATAACTAATCCCTCATAATTTTCCCTTTATCTTATGTAAATATAAAGGGATTTCAAATTTTTATTGTCTTTCTCTTAGTTAAAATGCCTCACAAAATATCAGACCTTAATCGTCGTACTCGCAGAGTATAAGCAGTGCAACGTGTAGCTGTCAGTCAAACGAGCATAGAATGATTCCAACGGATCAGATTACACTTCCTAATACGATTGGTGTTTGCAATCACCATCAACAAATCTCACGGACAGTTTTTTACATTTGTGTGAGAGACATCTGCACATTGCTTTTCACATTGACAATTATATGTTGCGTGTCATACAGTCGGCAAACCAGACAATCTTAACAGAAAATAGAACAATCCAAAATATTGTGTATTCACAAGTATTGAGAAATAAAGGATATAAGAAAATGCTTTTTTCCTTTTTTTGTTTTGCATTTAATCGAACTGCGACACAGCAACGCGTGGCCAGGTCCAGCTAGTTATATATATATATATATATATATATATATATATATATATATATATATATATATATATATATATATATATATATATAAGTGAAAGTGTCTGTCTGTGTATCTGTGTATGTCTGCCTGTTCACATTTTCCTAACTCTGTCAATTTTAAATCTACAGAATCGAAATTTGATATACAGGGTATGGAGATTTGGGAAAATCTTGGTAATCCGTTTTTGGCCAGAAATTTGTCTGTTTAGGGGTCAAAGTTCGACGATTTAATCTTTGAGAATTCTACCAAACTCCTCCGCTAATTTTGGGTATAAATAATTGAAATTTTAAATATAGGCTCACTGGACATAGATTTAACTTAATAACTTGATTTGAGCCCCAAAAATAAATGTTAAGGGGTCATAATAGGGGTCAAAGTTAAAATAAATTTACTTCTGCGGTCTCTACCAAATTACTCAGACACTTTCTGGTCTAAACATTTGAAATTTTACATAAAGGGTATTCAGAGATACGGCAAACTTTTATTCGGGTTGGGTCGAAAATTTGAGCTATCAATATATAAATCTATACATGTATGTTCGCATGTCTGCCTAAAACATTCGACAGAGGCGACTAATTTTCACAAGATCAGTATCGTTTTGAAGCTCTACCCTTCAGACGACAAATACCGAAAAATTGGCTAAAAACATTAATTTCTTCATCCTCAACTGGGCAGATTCCTACAGGAAGGGGTCGGTTTTTTCGCCGATATTTTCGAAAGTCATCCCCTCTTTTCAATTGTCTAGTCTTAATTAAAACCTACGTCACTTCCGGTTTGACGGTAGTCGTAACAGCAAAAACGTCACATTTTTTCCCGTTCTTTTCCGCAGTACGGGTTCGAGCCTGCCTTCCTACTACCACTTTTTGTTTTTGTTCAAAACACCCCCAAGCACCCGGGCAACGCCAGGCACCCATGCTAGTATATATATATATATATATATATATATATATATATATATATATATATATATATGACTTCCTTCAGTCTGACAGACTATCGATACCTACTGTAAGGTTGCCTGTGCGTGAAATTTTTGTGGCAAGTGTTGCACAATCGTCAACCACACCTCTCCTTAGTTGATATTGTTGAATACCAGTGGCAAGTAGAGGTTCAGGACGACTGGAAACAAATGCCGAGATAAGTGGAGAGCACATACAGCGCCTAGAACGTCCAAATAATAACCCATCTGGTACTAGTCAGGTTAAACGTCGCTTATCTTCGGTGATCTGGCGAGAACCGGTGTGTGAACGTGATAATGCCGTATATATATATATACTAGCAGACAGACCCGACGTTGGTCGAAATTGAAAGATGATCAACGAATATTTAACACTCCCTCATTTTTTATTGTCATTGCCATCGATAAAATAACTATTATTTCAATCAAATCGATTGGTTATCTTCTTTAGGCGCACTGCAAGGAAACTTCACATGCCTCTCCTGAGTGACTTAGTTTATAATGCATTGTAATTTGCATTGCCCTGTAAAGGATCTACTGTTGATTTGATAAAATTATTCATATACATATCGACTTTATTTACTTTAAAGTATATAATGGAAAAGACGGTATAATATGGCTTTATACAGACATATATACTACATTTGTATGAAATTCCATTAAAAAACTCGCGCAACACACTTCCTTTTACATAATAGCACACACACGCAATATATATATATATATATATATATATATATATATATATAAAACGTATTTGGGGGTTTACTGTATATATGTATATATATATATATATATATATATATATATATATATATATATATATATATATATACAGT
>NC_136494.1:19189813-19232313 GCF_053919585.1 Euprymna scolopes
TTGGGTCGTAAGATTTTTTAATATCCATGATTGACCATTTTATTTTATATGGAGTATTAGATTCTTTAAGCGACCAAATCTTGGTGGCTAAAGATGTGTCAAATTTCTTTTGGGGATATTTGAAAGTGGAGTTATGTGCATACAGCCTCTGCTTGAAGGTACCCTGAGTCATTCCAATGTAGATTTCTTCTTTACCTGGGTTATTTTCAGGAATGACTTTGGCCTGGTAAACGATAGATTTGATTGTGCAGCCTCCCCCCAGAGGACAGGTATCTCCTCCCCTGCATGAGCAGCGAGGGTTAGGGGGGTTAATAGGGATTGGGGGTTTAGATGTCAGGATAGAGCCGACTGAGGGAGAGCAGGAATAGCTAGTTTTGATGGTGTTTCTATTAAAGATTTTATGGAGTTTGTTTGTGGGTGGAAAATGCTTATCTATTAGAAGAAGGAATTGTCTACCTATATTATACTCATATCTCAACCTTTCTCACCACCTAATATCCTTAACTCTACCATATAACCCCCCCCAATAATAAGGATAACCTTTATAGAGAAACTATTCCCCTTCCCCCCCCCACAACCTTCGCATCTGATAGTTGTATAGTCTTTTAATATTTATTAATTTCCTTTAATTATTTTAATTATCTTAAATTTCTCCATTCACTATTATTCTCTCATAATTAAAATATTAATATTTTTTAAATAAATTTAAAATTCTTTTAAAGTTCTTATTTTTTATTTATTTATTAAATTTACCTTATTTATCTTTATCCTTATTTTATTTAATTTAATTAATTTAATTAATTTAAATAATTTAAATAAATTTATAAATCATATTAATATATTCATGCCTTTCTCATTATTTATTACCGTTAATTGTCCTACTTTTATTTATTAATATGGCTTTAACAGGACCTTTATATTTTTTAGAGAGTTTTCCATGGCACCCCCTTCACCGCTATGCACGCACGCACACACACACACACACACACACACACACACACACACACACACGCACACACACACACATTCTTCCTTTCTTTCTTCTATAATAATCTATTAACGTCAGTTTTAAAACGATATTTTTTTAAATATGAAATTCTGAGTCTTAAACGCTCGTCTAGCGTTTCTTCTATGTTCGTTCATTTTGCATTAGTTTCAGATTTTTCTTTGTCGCCGAAGAGATTATACCGATTTTCCACAGTATTATTACTGTTTTCGGTGTATCGAAACCAATGGTACGACCTTGAAATATGTATATATAGTGTCATAATAAATATTGTATCTTCAGCTCTCACATCTACGATCGAGCACTTTATTGGATTTTTTTCATCACCCCTGGACACGCTATATATATATATATATATATATATATATATATATATATATATATATATATATATATATATATATATATATTGTTTTATAATACAGATAATAATATATGGAGAATACAGATTAGGAAAGTACTACTGTCTTGGCTCGAAGGATAATTCCAGAAATTAATTCCCCGTCTTCAGATTTACGAGAACAGGAAAAAACTAAAATAAAAATAAAATAAAAGATTAACGAAAATAAAAATAATAGATTGCTGTCACTGAGAATATTGTATGCTCGGCGCCCATCTTCTCTCATTTGCCCTCTTCGGCTTTTCTTTCAATCACATTGATATGATCTTGATGCAAAACCACCGTTTGCACCAGGGACCGTATTATGGTAAGCAGAATGATAATTTCCGGTGTCTTCTCTTGCACGGTGCCTATAACGAATTTGTTCCCCCCTTTTTTTTTCAATTTGAGCGTATTCTTCCCCCAACCTTTTCTTCTAAATACGATAACAGCACCCAATTTCCATCGCGCGCATCCGCCCAACCCACATCTTGCTGGCTTTACGGAAGGAAGGGAAAAATAAGGTCCGCGAAATTTGATGCCGTCGATGCTGTCACTTGACTGGACAGCACTCTTTCCGCCTTTGCCCTTGGCCGGACTTTAGGATCCACTGACCCTCTCGTTGTAACTAGCCAGGCGGCCATCTTCGATGTGATAGCCGTTCCTGCGTCTTCTCTGCAGAATCTGGAGAGTGGGTGTCTGTTTGTATAACTCGATTCCTCACGGATCGCTTGGAAGTTGTTTGTTCATTTCCGGGTCGGTGATTGGTTGCGGCAGTGGGGGAAGGAGGTGTGTTAGGGTGTGGTGCCTTGCGCTATAGAAGAGGTTTCGAGGAAGGCGAGTGGAAGTTGGTGGGAGTTGGGAGGGAAGGAAGTTCCGGATAGAGAAAAGAGAATATACGTAAAAACAAAACCGTATAAAAAAGAGGAATGAGTGGAAGGAATTGGACACGGAGGAGTTGAAGAATGAGAAAACAAAGAACGGAATCAGATGGAGACGCGCAATACAAATGGAGGAAAATAAATAAACACATAAATAAATAAACAATAATAAAACTAATAATAATTAGAAAATCAGGAAACAGTAAAAACATGAATAGGTTGGCTGTTCTGCTTTTTTTTTTACTTGGGAGTCACCACTTATGAAGGCCCGAAGGCCACTCGAGGATAAGTGTTAATGAATATAGAGTGGTATTGTAGTAATCGTCAATGGTGTGAATTGGAAAAAAATTGATTATGTATGGAGACGGCTTAACAAGAACTTGGTTACATAGTATTTGAAGGTTACCATGCTCTATTCAACCGGGAAGCAGGCCAGTGGAACAGTGCTCCACAGGCGGCCAGTTCTGGGAAAGTAAACTTTGCTCATGGAATCTGCGTTTAGATTTAGGCACAGATAGAGAGTAGAGGAAATTGTATGTAGTAGTTTTAGCTAGTCGAGCATTTTTTGTGAAAGTTTTGCAAGGGGGTCCATAACATATACAAAAACATAGCACATGTAGTAAAATGTATAGCCTGCATATGAATATCATTTTGCTAACTACTTTACTGTGAGAATAAGTGTCATTCTTTAAAACTCCATGAAATAAGGAAAATGTTAAAGGCTTCGATTTATATTCCCTGTCGAATTATACATTTGTCGTAAATTCTAATTCATAGAGTTTAAATTAATTTTGGTCAAAGTTCAACGTTACACCAACCGAGGACGCCTCTACATTTTTCGATAAATCGCCAACATCTAAAAGTTTTCGACTATGCTGAACACGAATATCGCAGGGAAAATTAGCGCAGACAAATAGTTTTAGAGATGTAATTCCCTGTATTTTGCATCGTAATTTCTATTACTTTGAATTGGCGTCCGTCTTTGTTGTTTCGATGAAATGGAATAGCGAGCATACGATGTGTGTAGTTAAGTCTATGAGATGCAAACGTCTATGCAACATAATTTCTTTCGGAAAAAACCCACCTCTCCATGTTAAGAACGGCTTTCGAAATAAACATCCCACCCACCTCCCCATGTTAAAAACAGTTTCGGAATAAACACACACACACCTCCCCATGTTAAGAACGGCTTTCGGAATAAACACCCCACCTCCCCATGTTAACAACAGTTATCAGAATTGCGTTGAATTACTTACACAGATCGTCTGCTCACTGCAGCATGCGCGCGCATGCTCATTATACCATTTCAGTCAAACAACAAAGATGGCAGCCAAAGAAAACTACTAGAAATTATGTAAAATAAAAAGTTATTTATGTCCCGAAGATTTTTGTCTGCGCTAATTTGCCCTGCAAAATTTTTTTTCAGCAATACCGAAAACATAAAAGTCGTCATTTTTTAAGAAATTGTTGAGGCGTCTTCAGTTGACGTAACGGTGGACATTGACCTTGATTTTCTTATACCAATGCCCTAGAGAAAAAAAGAGTAGATGTGACACATTCGATGCAGATCCAAGACCTGTTTCTTTATTTGTAAATAAAATTAAAAGCGTTTATATATTACTAGCAAGATACAGGAAAATTTCATGAAACTGAAAGCGAAACGTACGGACTAATTAACAGAGGGTACGACATAATGTTTATAATCAATAAAGAATTAACACACACATACATATATATATACATATATATATGTGTATATATATATATATATATATATATATATATATATAGTATGGAAAATAAGTGTTGGACACATCCCATTATTCTTTATTTAACATATTTGTTATGCAGCGAATGACGCAAAAATTTAACAAGAAATTAAAGTTACTAATTTAACAATAACAAATAACTTTAGAAATTGGAACCTTTTAATGTATAAGAAATATTATATAATAAAAACGAGAATAGCCGGAAAACAATATTGGACACATTGGTTTAAATTATATTTTATTATTATTTTTTATAAATAATGCTGGAAATTGTTATTTGCATTCTAATTTGCCGAAATTATTATACGTTTTAGAAGTTTCTCGATTGTTTTAGACCATACTCTACGTCGTTGGAAAGTATTGGAACACGTTAGTCACCAGTAAGCCATCACGCGTGAAGGTTCTCAGGATGAGTAAACGTAAAGAACTCTCTCAAGTCGTCCGTGATAAGATTATTGCCGAGCACAAGAATGGAATTGGTTATCGGCGTATATCTGCTCAATTCAAAATCCCTATAAGGAAGGTGCATGACTCAACCGTGAACCGTCCGCACACCGGAGCTCCTCGCCAGATGTCGGATCGAGCAGTGAGAAAAATTGTACGAAAAGTTCAGCAGCAACCGAGAACCGCACGAGGCGAACTTCAGAAAGATTTGGAAGAAGCAGGGAAAGTAGTAACGAAACCAACGATTAGTAATGTACGCCGACACAACGGTCTTAAATCGCGTACACCTCGAAAGACACCATTACTAAAAAAATGTCATGTTAATGCTCGTCTGGAGTTTGCAGGAAACCGCTTATTGAAAACAGATGATTACTGGAAGAATGTGATCTGGTCCGATGAGACGAAATAGAACTTTTCGGCATTAACTCTGTACGTCGAGTATGGAGAAGAGATGGCACAGCGCACGATCCCAAGAACACTCTCCTCACTGTAAAGTTTAGAGGTGGAAATGTCATGCTCTGGGGATGCTTCTCTTCAAATGGTACTGGGCCACTTCATATTATAAATGGAAAAATGAATGCAGCCAAATATCAGGAAATTCTTCAAAATAATCTCTTGCCTGCTTCCAATGCATTAGGTATGTGACAGGGATGGATCTTTCAACAAGATAATGATCCCAAACATACTGCTAAAATAACCTCCGATTGGTTCGTACAGAACAAAATAGATGTTCTTAAGTGGCCCAGTCAGTCCCCAGACTTAAATCCTATAGAAAATCTATGGAGAGAGCTATGAATCATGGTCCACCAGCGAGATCCACGTAATATTTAGGATTTGAAGAAAGATTGTGTTTAAGAGTGGGCCAAAATCTCGACTGAACGTTGTCACAAATTAGTTTCGTCGTATAGAAAACGTCTCGAAGCTGTAATAGCCAATAAGGGGTTTTCAACTAAATATTAGATGAAATTGTGTTCGTGTGTCCAATACTTTTTTTCCGGCTATTCTCGTTTTTATTATATAATTTTTTGTTACGCATTAAAAGGTTCCAATTTCTAAAGTTATTTGTTATTGTTAAATTAGTAACTATTTCTTCTTAAATTCTCGCGTCATTCGCTGCATAAAAAATGTGTTAAATAAAGAATAATGGGATGTGTCCAATACTTATTTTTCCCACTATATATATATATATATATATATATATATATATATATATATTCTATAATATAAAGCTGAACGTCTGTGTGTGTGTGTGTGTGTGTGTGTGTGTGTGTGTGGTCACGAATAGGCTCTTATATGGTTGACTATTATAGAAAACCGATCACATATAATAATAAAATATGTATCGAGTACCGGAATGGGTATGTTTGATCTGGTATAATTAAAATACATTAAAATTGTGGGGTCCACAAAGTATGAAAAAAAAAATGAAAAAAAAAAAAAAACGTTTACAAGTGTTTTGATATAGATGTACATAATAATACTTTGATAAGTATGTTTTAACTTAAATAGGGATGGTATAATAAAATTGTGGGGTCTGCGTTCGCGCCTGACCTCCATAGAATGGAAATAGGCACAAACTTTAATACAGACTTTTCATATCTATCTGCGTAAGTATACTTTGATAATTATGTTTTAGTTTGAAGAAATATGATATAATAAAATTATGGGGTGTTCCTTCGCGCCTGACCTCTATAGAATGGAAATATGTCACAAAGTTTAACAAGATCTTTTAATATAGATCCACAGAATATTGTGATAAGTGTTTCAGTGTGAACAAGTATGGTATAATAAATTATGGGGTTTATCTATTTTTACTTTCATCATATTTTACTTTGGTTTTGATACCCCTAAATTCGAAGCTATCTCTTTATAACCCTTTCTTTTCATAAACTATCATACTTTCATAAATCAGAGTCCATTTTCTGTAGGCTGTTTTTGAACCCAGTCAAGGACGGGTACTTTTGCTAGTATGTATATATATATATATATATATATATATATATATATATGAAATTCGCACTATAAAAATATTTTATTTAAACATATTTTACGACCGAGTAAGGCCGCGTGCCTCGACCAGTATATATATATATATATATATATATATATATATATATATATATATATATATACACGCCCGGTTTGTTTTTATTATTATTTACATCTCTAAATTTTTTTACTCGTTGTTTTTAAAGGACATGTACATCTTTGCAATTTATTGCTAAAATAATTGCGGTTTCATTTAATACCGTGAATAGCAACTTCTAGCATTGCTACAAATATAATTTGCTGGTTTCTTTCTGTCTTCTGATGAGAAGCATAGTAAGAATAGCATTCTTTGAAACTCCGCGGAATAAGGACTTTATAAATTGCTTCTTTGAGTATTCGGTTGAACAACAGATTTGATTGTAAATTTAAACTAACAGTTTAAATTTCTTTTCTCTTATAATAAGCTCTACTCTCTATTGAGTGTGTATTGAGCTTTTTTATTTGGTTGGGATTAAAATATCTATATATAAATATTAGTATTTATATTAAATAAAGAAATACTAGTATTTATATTATATTGAAGTTTACCATTGCTTATATCAAGCAAACACAGCATCTCTTTTGATTTCATCACACACACACACTCACACACACACACACACACATATATATATATATATATATATATATATATATATATATATATATATATATATATATATATATATGAATCGAAATGTATAAAAAATAATATGAAAAGTATAAAAGCTTATAACTTTTCTTTATTCGCTTTCAATTGGTGACGTGCAGGAATACAAAATAATATAATGAGAAAAAATTTAAAAACTTTTTTTACAAGTACATAATTTTCGACCGAGCCTTCAGTCTTCATCGATGTGTACACACATACACACACACACACACACACACACACACACACACACACACACACACACACACACAAAACACACACATACACCCATAAACACACGTATATATATACGTAATGAATCAAAATATATCAATGTATCTATATAGATAACTTATGAGGGAAACAATATATACATATATATACATAAAAACATATAAACAATATACATGTATATATATATATATATATATATATATATATATATATATATATATATATAAAACTCATGAGGAAAATAAGAATAAAGCAGAAAAAAGCAAAGCATACGATGAGACGACGGATCAGTTAGAGAGTTGGTTGATCCAAAAAGAAAATAGGGGAGGGAATGAAATTGACTACAGACAATGGAAGAAAGTGAATACAAGACAAAGAAATTGCTAGCAAGTGAGAGTGAAAGGGTTGTGGAAGATAGAGGTTAGCTGTAGGTGCTATCTTCGCGCCCAATCAGCGCTCACTTCCGGAGCGTGGCCGGCCGGAAATAAAGGATTGCGACCTGCTGGTGGCAATCTTCTACTCTTCAGAATGTCCCAACCACCCTCACTACTCAGACTCGGTGTATTTACCATCTATCTCTTGGTTTTCTCTACCTCTACACACACACACACACACACACACACACACACACACACACACACACACACAACGCGCTCGCACATACGCGCGCACGTGCTTGCACAAGTGCCGTCCGTTTGAGATGTACAAGCGAGAGTTGTACGTAGACCATCGTTCGCTTTATCTTTCTCTGCATAACTCTTCAAACCTCGAACGGTTAGTGAATCGAAATTTATTAGCGCATCTAGTGTTGGGACGATTATTTGTAATCAGAATCGGGAATCAGAGCGTCGATCCATCCTCTTAAGCAGCATTTTCTCTGTTTCTACATTTATTTTTATTTCGAAATTTTTTCTAAGGGCGGTAATTACATACACGAACAATAAAACAAACAATAATTACATATTACAAACTTCCGGCATGAAATGCCACTCGTACCTTTTATTTTTAATCTATACATATACTTAGAGGGGGTCTAAGTTTTATTTTTAATCTATACATATACTTAGAGGGGGTCTAATTTTGCGCCTGACATTTTAAAAACATACGTTTTACTTTAACTTTATTCGTAGTTTTAAGTGTGTCCTTACAATTACAACCTCTGAGACTTTACCACTGCAAAGACACAAACAATAACCAGGAAAGAAATAAAAGGCCGACTCAACATATTTTAAAAGTGCAAATCAACTACATTTATTAGTAGTTTTCCAAATCAACGCATTTCGTTATCTTTCCAAAGTCTTTCCGCACACATTTTTAGAAACACATTTGTGCTTTTTAGAAGTCTCTGTGCTCGCCACCTCACACTGGAATTAGCCAGCGCTTTCCCGCCATCGTATTTGTACATACATCTTCCCCGGATAGAAATTGCCTCTCTCATCGACTAGGTGGTGTATTTTCTATGCATTTCTTGTGACGCAAGCTCGTGTACGCTTGAAAATTTGCATACGTGCTTTAATTACTGTTGATGCTAATGTTTTCGCTAGCCAGCTATTCTTCGGCTGCTGTTGATTTGCTCACTCATGTCCATACGCACTATGTTACAATGGGAGGACATTTTCCCCATGAAAGATATTCCAATTTTTATATAATAATATTAAAAATGTATACTTATCACTATTATAAATATTACATTATTATAGAATATAAAAAAAATGTCTTTTTGGAGAAATTCCGGAAGGTTCCAAAACATGGAATATTAATTTTTTCAATTGGGAACGATTCCGGGATGTTAAAAAATGTGGAATATGAAACTATTCTATTTTGAGCGATTCTGGAACATTCCATCCACCCAAACCATAAAAGAACGCTGTTGGCGTAGACTCTTAAGTTATGCCATCACGTTAGTTAAGCAGATATTCCGCGAGTAAAGTTGGCCGTCACTGACGTTGCTAACTCGTGGAAAATTCCTATGATAATTCTCCAGCCGAAGGAAGTCAATTTATAAGAATCAATTACCGGTATCCCTCGAAGGATAAGTGCACTTTTAGTAAATATTAAGATTTCTGTCTTTCTCTTCTGACCAAAGAAATATTTCAATATTTTTTTTACTCGATCTTTCTTCTAAATAAAACATTATACTGAAGTTAGAATTGATTATTTCCCTTAGATCTTGTCAAACGCAGTCAAACATCGAGTAGCACAAAGAAAACATTTTTAATGTTTGTAAATATTGCTCTGTTTTTCTTGTTTTCGACTAGTTTTCTGTTCAATAAATATTTCTTACTTTTTGTAACTCTTATGTTTAGCTTTTTATATTTGTTGCCTGCTTAATGTTCTCATAGACACAATCACGTAGCATTGATATTAATAATATTGTGGGGGTACACTGTTGCGCTTGATACTTAGAAAAAGGAAATACTTCAATTTTTAATTTATTCATATCAATCATATTGTAAAGTCTGCGTTCGGGCTTAACATTTATAAAAGGAAAATGCATTTAATTTTAATGTATTCATATCAATACTATTTAAAAATAAATTCATACCAATAATACTGTGGTGTGTGCGGTCACGCATGAAATTTCTTAAAATGTAGTACGTTTTCTTTTAATGTATTCCTGTCAAAAAGATTGTGAGGCTGGTTTACGCTCGGAGAATCTAGGCCGTTATAAATATGAAGGTCATGTGTATGCGTGTCCTTTTTACAAAAAAACTTCATAAACTACACAAGACACGCTAACAATGTCGATATGCCCCGAGCAAAATATGGACACACCTTTTAATTAATGTTCGAGAGAATGATCTCAGGATAGTAGAACAGTTAATACACTGATCTAAAAGGAGATGTTTTGTGACAATAGTATCATCGTAGTAGAACAGGTAGTACAGTACAATGACCTTCGTGATTAGACAGCGGTTTCACTAAAACTAACGTGATCTACTAACGTCAGAAAATAGAATGCTAGAAAGGACTTATCCTGCGTTGATAGAGTTCAAAATAGACTTCGCAGGCTTGTGGGGGATGTCCTTTTCTGTTCCCTGCAATCTCATTCCCACAGAAGGGATGTTGCGAGTTTGTCTCTGCTTTATCGTTATTTTCATGGCAAGTGCTCGGCTGAGCTCCATTCTTTGGTCCCCCATCGCCAAACTTTCACAAGAAACACCCGTCTAGCAGAAAACACTACCAATAATTCCCCCCCACTCTTAATCTGTGTCTAAACCTAAACGTAGATTCCATGAGCAAAGCTTCTTTCTTAGAACTGCACGCCTATGGAATTGTCTTCCGTTTTTCTGCTTTCCAGCTGACTACGATATGGTTGTCTTCAAGTCTAACGTAAACAAGTTTCTGATGAGCCGTTCCGTATAAGTTAACAAATTTACAGAATCTCCATTACTAATGATTACTGTATTGTCCAATACTACTGTATACTCTTTAATCCTTATCATCGAGTGGCCTCTTTGCCTTGATAAGTGGTGATGCCTATGTAAAAAAAAAATTAGAACGGCCATGGTACTGAATATTACAAACAATGGTTATTTTCTGTTTCAATTCTCAAAGAAATTGCTTCCAAAGCGATTCTATTTTATTTTCTGAAAGATGAAGACTTATTTTATATAAGCAGGCGGCCTGACTTAATAGTTATGCATTGAAGATCGAAGCTTTTAGCAGATAAGTTGTGATCTGAGATATTTAGTTTCTTTTTATTAGATGCAAATGTTAATATCATTTGTATTTATTTCAGTTTTTCATTTATATTTATATTTTTATTTGATTGTGTTTTATTTAAATGTACAATAGTTTTTCTGGTCCAAGATTGTACTTATTTTATCTCGCAAGTTGATTTAACATATAGCATAAACAGATCTGACAATTCTATTCTCCGCTCTCCTCCTGCATCGTATCTCTTTAAACGATACACTGCCGAAAGATGGCACGTTACGACAAGGTTTCTTAAAATCTTGTGGAATCTGTACAAGCTAAGACGATCCTTAATATTTATGCACTGAAACCAGACGCTTTTAGCAGATAAGTTACGACCTTGCGATATTAATTTTTTATTAACATTTCAACCCGGCGTTGCCCGGATGTTTGGAGGTGTATGTTGCGCAAAAAGAAAAAAAAAGAAGAAAAAAAAAACCAGTCAATTTTTAAAAACTTATTATGACCACTTCACATTTATTGTTTTGGGCTCAAATCAAGTTATTAAGTTAGATCCATGTCCGAGGAACCTATATCAAAATTGGCGGAGGAGTTTGGTAGAGTTCTAAAACGTCAAATCGTTGAACTTTGACCCCTTTAACAGCCATATTTCTGACTGAAAACCGATTACATCGATTTTCCCAAATCTCAGTACCTTGTATATCAAATTTCGAGTCTGTAGACTGAAAATTGACAGAGCTATTGCATAGGAAAATGTACACAGACACACACGCAGACACACGCACAGACACGTTCACTTTTATAGATATATAGATAGATTAGATGCAAATGATAATATTAATTATATTGATTTCTAGTTTTTAATACATATTTTTTTTTATTTAATTATTTCAGTAAATGTATAATACTGCTGTTTAAATTTACCGTTAGAATACGTTATTGTCGATTCGTCGTATGTAATTCGGTTGCTATTTTCCTCAAAATAAACGCAGTATTCAATTTTGAACGAATAACAATCCAGGCGTTTTTGCCCCCCCCCCAAAAAAACCCCTCAAAACTATTCTTTAGTAGACCTTTCAAATATTCATACTAGTAAAGCGCCGCCTATCGTCTTATATGTTAATAACTGGGTAGACAATTTCCATTTAAGCCAAGTCGGGAATGACTCGATTTTCCGTAAGAATTACATACTTAACTTGCAAACAGTGTTCTTTCTTTGTTTCAGTAAGTGATAAATTCTAGGTCCGCAGTATTCAAAGCTAATGCATGCGTACGTAACATTTTTTTTTATTTACTGACGTTGGCTTAGTAACTAAACGATTTATTGATAATTTCGTAACCCTTAAACGCATGCTGGAAGATTTAAATTTTACAATATGTTTTTCTTTTATTAATTTGTTAAGTGAAAGTACAGATAACCCGGTCGGTTTCTAATGTGAGGAAAATCTAGCCCCCCCCCAAAAAAAAATAGGGGTACTCTGGATAATAACAAAACATTAAAATTGCCTCAGTCTCGAAAGATTTCTTCTCTACTGAACGAGGAAACAAACGGCGAAGTGTAGTTCACCTTCTGTTTCTCTCTCCCTCTCCCTTCCTCTCATAATATCTCTCTCTATCCATCTCTCCCTTTCCCTCTCTCAATCTATCTTTCTCCCTATATCACCCCCCATCTCTCTTTGAGCCCCCTTCTCTCTCTAACTCCCTCTATCTCTCTCCTTTCCTCTGTCTCATCCCTCTCTGTTTCTAACTCCCCCTCTCTCTGTTTATCTATCAATCCCTTTATCTCTCTATCTCCTCTTTCTCTATTTTCCTCTCACTTTCTCTTTTCTATCTATATATCTTCCTCTCTATCTGTCCATCTCTAATCCCTCATCCTATTTTAGTCTCCTAAATTAATTACAGTGAATAAGGCATTGTCAAAACATGGATAAATCCTATTTTAGTCACCTTATTTACTGACTGGTAGAATAGAAGTTATTTGCAAATTACTGCTACCTTGAACAGCACCAGAAGTAACTGGTAAAACCTTTCTAATTAAATTGATTTTGGCAGCCATTTGGTAACAAAATGACATAGCCTTAGCCCTTGCTGCATGAGGAATACCTGCGACCTTGCTGCCAAGTAGAAGAATTATTTATTCTACTTTAAAACATTCAATTTTTCAAAAATCTCATGTTCGACATCTCCAAAACATCCAATATGGGGAAAAATATTGCAGAAATGATAAACTTATTGTTCAGGATGAATGCACAATGGTACGCAAAAAATCACTTGAGGCTCTTGGTCGATCCTTGCTAGATTTGCGTGGCAATGTCAGACCATTTGGGAATGCAGTAATATTGCTTGCAGGATATTTCAGACAAATGTTACCTGTTATTCTTCAATCAACACCAGCAGATGAAATAAATGCTTGCCTCAAATACTCTACTTTTTGTTCCATGTGAAGACATTAAACTTAACTCAAAATATGCATGTCCAGTTGCAGACTGTTCGATCCGCACAAAAACGTTTGCATCACTTGTGGGAAATTCGGTACGAAAAAGTGCCAGCTGATCAGAGTTAAGGGCAAAATTCTGTGACTTTTAACTTCTGTAATTTCTGTAATTTTATTTCATCAAAATAATAGTTAGTTTAAAAGGTTTTTTGCAGATATTCAAATTATAAGAATTCCATTTGACTGAGTGAATGAGCTATTCTTGCAGGTCAATACAAAGATGCCCATGAACTTAACGCTATTATTCAATGTAAAATTCCAAGTGAGGTAGTCAAATACAAATCCATCGGCACTGTTGTGAAAGCAAATAAAGTGGTTAATTATCCAACAGCTATATTTGCCAGGGATGCCACCGTATTGCAATTGAAATTTGGTGTACTAATTATCATGTTGTGAAATATAAACCAATCCAACCTTTGCAATGGCACATAGCTTGCAGTAAAAAAAATTCACAAACAATATCATAGAAACAACAATCTTAACAGGACCTTTCACAGATGAATATATCTTCATTCCATGCATTCCTATGATTCCACCGGATGCATCATTACACTTCAGGAAATTGCACTTTCTTATTTTATTGTCATTTGCAATAACCATCAACAAAGAACAGGGAACACTCTTTACAATTGTGGGCCTTACAGTTACACACTGACTGTTTTTTTCACATGGACAATTTATGTTACGTATTCAAGAGTCACCAAACCGGAAAATCTCTATATCAGCTAAGAAAATGGAACAACAAAAACTGTGTACCCATGCAAAATGGAAAATTAAACCTATAAGAAACATGCTTTTTCTCATTTTGGAACTTTTTCCATTGCGCCAATTTGAGCCACAGCAACGCGTGGCAGGGTACAGCTAGTATATATATATTTCAAACGTTTCGAACGCTGATCTCTTGCATTTGGATTTTTTCGTCTGAATTCTATGTATATTTAGTTGTAAAGTAATGTGTGAAGATCGTCATCATTGTCTGCCCTCGGAACGTGAGTTTTTGTGTACAAACATTTTATTTAAAAGAAAATATCCAGGAGCTTTAGTACTGATCTGTTGGATTTTGTTCTCGTCTAATTCCTACGTCCATTCCTTTGTAAAGTTGAACAAACTCTTCAACGACTGACTGTCTCTTCTACAAATTGTTTGTTCTCGAGGTTTTTTTAATAATTTTACCTGTTCATATTTGAATTTCTATTGAAGTATATTCTTAAAATATAAAAGTCATTGAATTGTTTTATTACTTTTGTAACGCTCCTTTATATGTATTTTACATGCATGTGTATGTGTATGTGTGTGCATGCATATGTAAGTATATGCTTATATGTGTGCCTCTATTCGTGTATGTTTGCATGTGTGTGTACATGCATATGTATGTTTGAGTGCATTCTGTGTGTATGCATGTATGTTTGCATGCATGTGTTTATTTCCATGTGTATGTGGGGTGGAGAGGGCTCCCGTAAGCCGTGGTGAAGGCAACCCCTCTAGGAGAAGCAAATATCTGATTAAAAAAACATATAGCGGGAGAACAGTACCCGCATTATGCTGGTCTGCAGAGTAACTTGTTGCTGGCTATCTTGCTTTTGCTTGTTGCTTGATCTCAACATTTTGAACCGAGAGAGATTTAGCTGTTGTACAAAGCTAAAACTCTGTAATATCATCTTTGTATAGATACTCCCTCAGACATTTGTCTATAAAAAATAGTCCTATAGCAATGGAAGAGTTGTGACGCGTTTAGGCTTGAAATGCTGGAAGCATGTAATAATTGATCCGCCATCATTATATGTATCCGTGTGTGTATGTATGTATGTATATGTGTATGTATGTTTATATATGTACATGTGTATGCATATGTATATATATCTATGTGTATATGTGTGTATATATGTACGTATGTATATATGTACGTATGTATATATATATATGTATGTTTGTATGTATGTATACATATATATGTTCGTGTGTGTATGTATGTATATGTATGTGTCTATATGCGTATGGGTATGTACGTGTATAAATGCATATATGTGTATGTATATGTAGTTAAATGTATGTGTATGTATATATGCATATATGTGGACGTATTTGTATGCGTATATGTATGTATATGTGTGTTTGTATTTGTATATGTGTGTGTTTATATGTGTATGTATTTCTGTATGTATGCATGTGTGTATGTATGTGTATTATGTATGATGTATGTATATATGTGTGCATGTTTATGGATATGTGTGTGTGTGTGTGTGCGCATATGTGCATATATATGTATGTATAGCAATGACCGTCTGTATTTATATATAGCAATGAACGTCTTCAGTGTCATGTCTGCTTGAGTGTGTGAATTCGCCGGTAGGACAAAAAAAATGAAGAAAATTCATGTTTGGGCTCATGTGTCTGAGAGAGTGGAACTTGTCTGACAAGACGTTGCAATCATCATATATATATATATAATATATAATATATATAATATATATATATAAACAGAGAGAGAGAGAGAGGGGAGAAAAGGAAACAGAGAGAGAGAGAAAGGGTGATAAAGATAGATAGATAGATTGATAGATTTAGACACGTGCAAAGAGATATGTTTTTGTCGTGAAAATATTGCAAAGTTTTATATCTTTTTTTTTTTTTAAAAAGTATATTTAACTCACACGTCAAAAGGCACCAGTTTTCAAATAATTTTTGAATGAGATTTTTTACAATCCATTTTCTTTTTACTTGATATATCTTTCCGTAGATAACGAAAACAGGACATTCACTTTGGGTTATTACACATGTTTATTTACAAAGAGGATATAAGACGAGAGTCTGTCTCGCTCGGTGTCTTGGAACTCTCTGATCCCCTAGGGGAGTATATCTACACTGGCTGCATATTATTATACGAAGGTGGGGTGCTAGGTCATTCCTGTTAAAATAATAAAACACAATTATGTTAAATTTTTATTTTATTTTATGAAACAATATATTTCCGCATAAGAAAGTCAAAAATTAATGTATTATTTTTAGAACAAATAATTTTTACATGCGTTTTTCTAATCTCTTTTGTTAATAACAAATAACATTTTCCACAGTATCATTCATATATTTTGTAGATATCTTTAGTTTTCTATAAACCTAGAAAAAGTGTAGTCTCGACCTTGACCTAACAATAAAAGTTGTTATTTTGTTCTATTAAATTTATTAAATATCATTATCGTTCGATTTTAATTTGTTTATTTGCGAAAATCATAATTCAGTTTTTTGAAGTATTTAATTGTCTCCTTCTTCAAACATACGTCATTTTATATACATAATTATTGTTTATAAATTGATATAGAATAAAGTTCAATTCATGTATAAATCAAATAATGTACCTTTCTTGATTAAAATATAATATAATGTAATTTCTGCAGTAAATAATGAGCAAGTTTTAGTCTTTAAAATCCACGAAGCAACGAAATGTTTATTTATATAGTATTATTTTAAATTTATTCTTATTTTTTCTTTTAACTTTATATTGAATATATTCAGTATAAATTGTGTCTTTTTAAATTTTTTTCTTTTCAGATGTAAGTTGAAACGTTTTCATATGTTTATGTGAACAACTCTCATGCATTATCGACAGTCTAATTGTTCGACAGAGCTTGCTTGTTTTTACCTCAAGCATGACGTAATTTCTCAGTGACCAGGCTCCCTATTTACGAAGATCACGACTGTGTCTCCATTTTCTGTCCGATATACTACCGAAAAATTATATATCCGCTTTGTCGATCTTGTGTGGTTTCTGACATTTAATTACGCAGACAAGCAGACAAGATAGGTACTCATGAAAGAGGGTGACAATGAAAACTTTTTCCCGTCGTTTTAGGTCTTAAATTCGAACTACAATATCTTGTAGTATTTCTTCTTTCTTTAGGAGGAGTGGGAAACGTTTTAGATTGGATGATAGGTAGAGGGGGAAAAGAAAGGAGAGATTAGAGAGGAAAAGCTGAAGGGGAGCAGAAAGAGAGAGTGAGAGAGAGGATTACAAGGAGAAGAAAAAGTACAAAAGGGAGAAAATCACTAAAGAGAAAATATAATAAAGAGAGAGAGAGAGAGAGAGAGGGGAATAAGAAAGAAAGGATTTCTAGAGGGATATATATATATATATATATAGAGAGAGAGAGAGAGAGAGAAAGGGAGAGAGAGGAATAAGAAAGAAAGGATATATATATATATAACTACTTAATTTACTCACATAAAATTAATATACGAAAGTATAGATTTATGCGTAAACTTTAAGTATTTACTTCAAAAGTGCTCAATACTTAGGTAGAGCTAGTTAGTAATTTATAAAATATATATGGCCATTAAGCTCCACTGAATATTCCGCATTTCATCCACTCTAGGACTCCTCAGGCATAAGCCTGAGGAGTCCTAGAGTGGATGAAACGCGGAATATTCAGTGGAGCTTAATCGCCATATATATTTTATAAATTACTATATATATATATATATATATATATATATATATATATATATATGTATATATATATATGTATATATATAGAGAGAGAGAGAGAGGGAGCGAGAGAGAGAGAGAGGGAGAGAGAGAGGAATAAGAAAGAAAGGATATATATATATGGTGTGTGTGAGAGAGAGAAAGAGAGTGAGAGGGAGAAAGAGAGTGTGTGAGAGAGAGAAAGAGAGAGGAATAAGAAAGGGAGGATATCTGGAGGGATATAGAGAGAGCATGATACAAAGAGAGATAGGTTACGGAGAGCTAACTCGTTTATAAAAATAAACTGAGAAAAAGAGAGTTGTACGCATTAGGGCAGAGGAAAAGAGAAAGAGGAATATATAAGAAGAGAGAAAGAGTTAGAGAAAGCAAAAAAGATGTAATGGATGTAAGGAAGATGCAAGAAAAGAAGAAAATCGCTCCACCCGCCGTTAATATTAGAAAAGAAAAAGAATGGTACGAAAAGAAAGACAGAAAGTACAAATATAGAGAGACTAGCATGGGTTCCCGGCGTTGCCCGGGTATTTGGAGGTGCATCTTGAGCAAAACGGTCAATTTTTAAAACTTTGACCCTTATTAGGACCCCTTCCCGTTTATTGTTTTGGGCTCAAAATAAGTTATTAAGTTAGAGCCATGTCCAAGGAACCTATATCGAAAATTTCAAGTGCGCAGACCCAAAATTGTCGGTGGAGTTTGGTAGAGTTCTCAAAGGTGAAATCGTTTAACTTTGACTCCTTAATCGAAAAATTTCTGGCCGAAAACCGATCACATCGATTTTCCCAAGTGTCAGTACCCTGTATATCAAATTTCGAGTCTGTAGACTAAAAATTGACAGAGTTATTGCGTAAGGAAATGTACACACACAGACACACAGACACACAGACATATACACAGACACGTTCACTTTTATATATATATACTAGCATGGATGCCTGGCGTTGCCGGGTTTTTGGAGATGTATGCTGAGCAAAAAAAAGGTCCATTTTTTAAACTTTGACACCTATTATGACGCCTTAACATTTATTGTTTTGGGCTCAAATTCAGTTATTAAGTTAGATCCATGTCCTAAGAATCTATATCTAAATTTACAAGTGTTTAGACCCAAAATTGTCGGAGGAGTTTGGTAGAGTTCTCAAACGTCAAATCGTTGAACTTTGACCCCTGAACAGCCAAAGTTCTGGCCGAAAACCGATCACATCGATTTTCCCAAGTGTCAGTACCCTGTATATCAAATTTTGAGTCTGTAGACTAAAAATTGACAGAGCTATTGCGTAGGGAAATATACACAGACACACAGACAGACACACACAGAGACACACACACAGACACGTTCACTTTTATAGATATAGAGATAGATAGATAGGAGCGAGAAAGAAAGTTATACTTTATAAACGAAAGACATATTTTAACTCCTTTTGTTGTCCATGACAGCGCTGGTTAACCATACTAATCTAATATATAAAAGGTCATATGTCTGTCTGTCTGTCTGTCTGTATGCCTGTCTCTCTATCTGTCTCCATATTGTCAAACTTTATCTCCTCCGATACCAAAAGCCGCAGAACGGCGGTAAGGGGCTCAAATGATGGGGGGGGGGTGATGGACCGTTCTTCTATGAGCCTGTAACCGGTTAAAATAGTTTTTAAGACGTCAAAATGGGAGAAAATGGAAAAAATCGTTATACATTTTGTAAGTTTATTTTAGTTTATTTTTTACTTTTAATTCTTAATCAACTCATATGCGTGTCAGGTTGATACAGTGGTAACCACAATAATATGTACGAAATCTGGACAAATTAAAATATCATATTTAAGCGTATTTTACGCCCAGGAAAAGCCGGGCGCTCCCTGCTAATCTAATTGAAAAAAACTTACGATGTATGTCTTTCTGTCTGTCTGTCTGTCTCTATATTTTCCAACCCTATCTCTACCGAAACTTAAAGTTGCAGAGCGGCGCTAGGGGCCTCAAATGATTGGGTTTTTTATGCGCCGTTCTTTTATGAGTCTTTAGCCGGTTAAAATAGTTTTAAGGGCTTAAAAATGGGTCCAAATTAAAAAAAAATCGTTATACATTTAGTATATTCATTTTGGTTTATTTTTAATTTTTAAACGATTTGTATGCATGCCACGTTTGTACAGTGGTAACGTCACCAGCTTTGTATGTTACGGTTCTGCGTTTGGTTTCAGTTCTCGTTGATGGCACCCAAATACTTTTTTTTTTTACTTTTGAAATCACGAATCTATAATAATATATACGAAATCTGGACAAATTAAAATATCATATTTAAGTGTATTTTACGACCATGTAAAGCCGGGTAAAGCCGACCGATCCCCGCTAATCCCATATAAGATACGGCGATCTCACATATACGTATAGCTATAGAAGCGTTACGGACGGACAGACTGAATCTTTTCTAAATGCGATTGGACGCATCGAATAGAAAAGGCAAATCTCACGCATTTTCTTTCCACTGAATAGATTTATATTTTAAGCGAATCTAATCTCTCATTTTCTCGCACATTTCCTTTTCCCTTTTTTTTTCTTACCCGGAACAAGTCACGTGAAAATGCAGTCATGTTTAATCACTGATTTTTTTATTAACTTATTACTCTTTTATTAACTTATTACTCTTTTATTAACTTAAATTTGCAAAAGGGAACCATAACAGTAAAAACAACAGGAAAACGCAAAACAATATGAAAAAAAAAATGGCCGCTAATTTTATTATAAAACATAGATTTTCATCAGATCTTCAATAAAAAAAAACATGGAAAAACCTAAACTTGTTATACGAATAAAAAAAAATGTACATCTATAGATAAAGATAGGCGACGTAGTAGGTGATGGCCGTTTTTGTGTAAAAATTTGTGAGCAATTGCACAGTTCATGTCCTCTACTATGTGGCAAAGCAGATCTTTTCTAGATGTAGCACTGCTTTCCCTAGACAGGGAGGGGGCGATAAAAGGAGCCCTAAAAAAGCTTGTTCACACAAAAGCTTGTCATCTTGCTGCCGTTGCAATAAAATCAAATATTGCTGACTCTCTGGGGGCTCTTCCTCGGGGCGATGACGATCGTTTAATGACCCTTAGAATGGGACTCACAGCTGGAACGGGACTGACACTGGTAAGTTGCTATGCACCAACTCTAAATACAGAAGAGGTAGAAGCCACAAACTTCTACGAAAAGCTTGGTGACATAGTAAGAAACGTAAGCTTTCATGACAAGATCTTACTGATGGGAGATTTCAATGCCCGGGTAGGCTCGGACAGGGAGACATGGGAAAATGTTATTGGGGCTCATGGTATGGGGAAAATAAATGACAATGGAATTCGCTTGTTGTCATTTTGTAGTGAACATGGACTCTTTAGCAGCCAAATCGTTGTAAAAGCACATGGATGCACCCAAGGTCCAAGCATGGGCATCTTATTGACTTTGTTATAACCCGGAAAAGAAACAGGAGAGATATTCTTTTGAGCCGTTCATTTCATGACTCATGTTGGCTGTCGGATCACGCCCTGATTCGATGCAAGACATCACTGAAACTACGACCTAAGGGCAGAATGCATACAATTAAGATGCCAAAGCCATTGAATATGAAAGAACTGAACACTGAAAAGAAAGAATAATTATCTTCTAAGTTAAATGCGAAGTTAAACGAAATTGTGATAAACAATGATATTGAAGAGTCCTGGAAGAAATTGCCGGATGCTACCTATGAATGTTCAAGCGAAGTACTAGGACTTTCCAAGAGGAAACATCAAAATTGGTTCGACGAAAATAACATTGAAATTCAAGGTATTTTATACCGGATGCACTCTTCGCACAGGACCTAGATATCAGACAAGAATTCTGCAGTGAGGAGGTCGGCTTATCTCAGTGTCAGGAGGGATGTTCGGTGCCTATTGAGGAAAATGAAAGAAGATTGTTGGTCTGCAAAAGCCTCTGAGCTCCAGGCTGCTTTTGATAGGAAAGATGCGAGGGTATTTTATGAGGGTCTGGAAGAAGTTTTTGGACCACAACAATGTGGTACTTCACCCGTTATGGGGGCAGATGGTACAACCTTGTTAACTGATAAGAATGACATCCTTAACCGCTGGAAGGACAATTTTGAAGGAGTGCTGAATTCTTCTTCTGATGTTTACGATGATGTTTTGAGTTCTATGCCTGCAAGAATCCAAATACCAGAACTAGATGTGATTCCTAATTATTCTGAAGTTCTCGCAGCTGTAAAACAAATGAGAAAGTGTGCAGGTGATGATGGTATACCGGCTGAAATATTCAAGTTTGGGGAACACACTTTTGAAAAACTTTTAGAGTTATTCATCAGGATCTCGGTAAGCGGTTCTGTTCCTCAGGATTTCAGGAACGCGTCAATAATCCATCCCTTCAAGAATAAAGGAGAGCGCATAGATTGTGATAACTACCGTGGAATATTATTGCTCTCTGTGGCTGGAAAAGTACTAGCCAGGGTCATTTTGAACAGGATAATCATTCATCTAGTAGACAAAATTTATCCTGAGACGCAGTGTGGTTTTAGATCTGGAAGGGGAACCATCGACATGATCTACTGTTTACGCCAAGTTGCATAGAAGGCGCGTGAGAAAAATCAGGATCTGTTTGTCGTTTTTATCGACCTAACCAATGCGTTTGACTCTGTCAACAGAGTCGCACTTTGGAAGGTTTTGAATAAGGTTGGAATCCCTGAAAAAATGTTAAATGTAATAATATCCTTTCACAAGAATATGGAGACACGTGTAAGAGCATACGGAAGGTTCTCTGAGTCATTCAAGGTAAAAACCGGTACGAAACAGGGTTGTGTTATGGCACCTGTGCTCTTTGCCATCTTCTTTTCAATCATGCTCGATCATGCTTTTAAAGATTACACGCAAGGTGTCCATTTTGAGTTTAGAACTACCTAGGGTCTTTTTAATCATCAAAATTAGTTGACAACTTTTCCAATGCCGCAAAAGCATTTGGTTTGACGATTAGTATTAAAAAGACAGAAATTATCTACCAACCAAAGCCCACCCCGTTGCAGCAAGGTGGTGTGAATATTCCGAGACCAGAATATGTGGAACCGCCTCAGAAAATCTTAGTGAATAGACAGCCTCTAAAGTATGTTAAATCCTTTGCATATCTCGGAAGTAAGGTCAATTCGTCAGCATCACTTGATGATGAGATATTGAGCAGAATTTCAAAGGCGACTGATGCCTTCGGAAAACTGCGGTCAAGAGTATGGAATGAAAGAGGTTCGCCTCTAAAGACCAAAATCTCAGTTTATCGTGCAGTGATTGTTTCGATACTCCTGCATGGATCGGAAGCCTGGACCCCATACCGTAGGCAGATTGAGCAACTGGATACATTCCATAAGCGTTGCCTTCGCAGTATATGTGGATTAACATGGAAAGACAAGGCCCCTAACTCGGGATTGTTTGCTAGGTGCGACATTTTAAGTATTGAGGCCTTCCTGATGAAGTCTCAGCTTTGGTGGGCTGGTCACTTTGTTCGCATGGATGAAAACCGTCTTCCTAAGCAACTAGCATACAATCAACTGAAAGAGGGTAATCGAAATGTGGGTCGTCCATTTCTGAGGTACAGGGATAAGCTGGAAGACAATCTTAAGCACGCAGGCCTGAACACAAAAACCCAAAAACCCAAAAACCTTTGAAGAAGATGCTGCGGATAGAAAATTGTGGAGGGAAAAATGTTTAGCGGGCATTAACACATACATTGACACACGGCTATCGAATCAAACAAATCTTCATAGAGCAAGAGCAGGAACAGCAACTTTCCAGGCTGTATCCTGTGAGTCGTGCGGCTTGGTTTGTGGGAGCAGAGCTGGCCTCGTGTCACACATGCGGCACAAGCATTGAAGGCAGAGTGAAACATAGCGAATTTTTGGCCCTCATGCGTCGAACACGACGGGAGAGTCCATTATATTATATTATATATATATATATATATATATATATATATATATATATATACATATATATCATGGACAATACACTGAGTTTGATGGCAATAAAAATATTTGAGATGTGGTACATTCGTTGGTCTCAATTAATCACTTAAATTAATTCCAATACTTCTATTGTCATTGAACTCGATGAAATCGCTCATTTTCAATCAACTTGATTATTATCCTACCCTAACTAATATTTTCATCACTTTCTTTTTCCTTTTCCTGTTTTTCGTATCAATTTGACATTCTACGTGGCTTTCTGGTAGATTCTTTTAGAATAAGAAAATCTTTGTCTACCTACTATTTTAGATGTTCCTGAAACTAGGATCTTCATTCGCTGTGCCTAATCATTTGTCGTTAATAAGATAGCTAATTAGTTAAGAGGATACTAGTCTCTCTTTATCCTCTATGATCTATTAATCTACAAAATAAACGTTACAAGATCCCAGTTGTCTTTTTTCTCATTTTATGAAAATATTAAATGTGGAGACTTCTTCAAATTGCGTTCCTGTTGCATAGTTAATTCTCTTCTATATTACACAATACTATGAAAGGACAGTTTTTCTGCTAAAATATGTAAGAAATAATATAAAATATAAAAGAATATTAAGTTTCCACTGGTTATTCAGAATGAATAGTTGTTCAATCGGAGACGTGTCTATTTTTCTCCTGGGAATCTTCATGGATGTCTCTCTTCTGGAGACATAATGCCATTAAGCTGTGCAAATGCCATTAAACTGTGCATATACCATTAAACAGAAAACATTAAAACAGAAAACCTTCTCCCAAATGCACAAATGGGGTTTAGTAGCATTAGATTCCATGAACAAAGCTTCTTTCTTAGAACTGAATGCCTGTGTAACTCTGTTCCATCTGCCTGCTTCCCTCCTGACTACAACTTGGATGTCTTCAAGTCCAACGTAAACAAATTCCTGATCAACCGCCCCTTAAGTAGATACTGTACTTTTGTAAATACATGGATCACTCGATTTACCGTTTCGCTACATGTTATAAGAGACAGAGGCATCCAATTCGAAAACGAATTATTTCAAGAGTTATCAAAGATTATTGGATTCTATAGGCTACGAATAACAGCCTATAATCCACAATGCAACAGTGTCATAGAAAGAGCTCATAGAACCATTAAAGCAGCTATCTTGGCCCGAAAGGGATCTTAGATTTCAGCACTACCAATAATTCTCTTAGGAATTCGCAGTGTTTCCAACTTCCAACTTTTCCCTTTTTTATGCTGTTACAGGTACACAAATATTGGTGCCACAGCTAATGATTGATACGGACAAAACCGAACCGAGTACACAGAATTTTATAAAAGAACTATGGCTAAATTTGATTTGACAGATTTTTCAAACAGAACAAGATCAGCAAAAAATACAACTTGTTCAAACGTGTGGATTAGAATCCATCGTGTCCGAAAACCGCGAGAAGCACCCTAATCATGTCCTTGTACCGTGATCGAACGAACACAAAAATATTTCTTGGTAGAAATTAATCAAAACGCACGCACACACAAGTTTGAAACCATATATTGAAAACAAACAAAAGCATACACAACATACAACTGCCAATACAAAATACACATACACAACATACAACTGCCAATACAAAATACACATACACAACATACAACTGCCAATACAAAATACACATACACATACACAACACACAGCTGCCAATACAAACAAGAAATCTCACATTGAAAATATACAAAATCATACACACAATACAACTACAAATACAAATGACAAGACTCAAAAAGTACAGGAGCACAAAATTAAAACTTCAGGTAGAACAGTGACATGGAGAAAAGACTACTAATTTGTTTACTATTAATCAAGATGAACAATCACTCAAAAGAACAGTAATTTGTTTACTATTAATCAAAATGAAGAATCACTCAAAAGAACAGCAATTTGTTTACTATTAATAAATATGAACAATCACTCAAAAGAACAGCAATTTGTTTACTATTAATAAATATGAAAATCACTCAAAAGAACAGCAACTCGTTTACTATTAATCAAGATGAACAATCACTCAAAAGAACAGCAATTTGTTTACTATTAATCAAGATGAACAATCACTCAAAAGAACAGCAATTTGTTTACTATTAATCAAGATGAATAATCACTCAAAAGAACAGTAATTTGTTTACTATTAATCAAGATGTACAATGACTCAAAAGAACAGCAATTTCTTTACTATTAATCAAGATGAACAATCACTCAAAAGAACAGCAATTTGTTTACTATTAATCAAGATGAACAATCACTCAAAAGAACAGTAATTTGTTTACTATTAATCAAGATGAACAATCACTCAAAAGAACAGTAATTTGTTTACTATTAATCAAGATGTACAATCACTCAAAAGAACAGCAATTTGTTTACTATTAATAAATATGAACAATCACTCAAAAGAACAGCAATTTGTGTACTATTAATAAATATGAACAATCACTCAAAAGAACAGCAATTTGTTTACTATTAATAAATATGAACAATCACTCAAAAGAACAGCAATTTGTTTACTATTAATCAAGATGAACAATCACTCAAAAGAACAGCAATTTGTTTACTATTAATCAAGATGAATAATAACTCAAAAGAACAGTAATTTGTTTACTATTAATCAAGATGAACAATCACTCAAAAGAACAGCAATTTGTTTACTATTATTCAAGATGTACAATCACTCAAAAGAACAGCAATTTGTTTACTATTAATCAAGATGAACAATCACTCAAAAGAACAGCAATTTGTTTACTATTAATCAAGATGAACAATCACTCAAAAGAACAGCAATTTGTTTACTATTAATCAAGATGTACAATCACTCAAAAGAACAGCAATTTGTTTACTATTAATCAAGATGAACAATCACTCAAAAGAACAGCAATTTGTTTACTATTAATCAAGATGAATAATCACTCAAAAGAACAGTAATTTGTTTACTATTAATCAAGATGAACAATCACTCAAAAGAACAGCAATTTGTTTACTATTAATCAAGATGTACAATCACTCAAAAGAACAGCAATTTGTTTACTATTAATAAATATGAACAATCACTCAAAAGAACAGCAATTTGTTTACTATTAATCAAGATGAATAATCACTCAAAAGAACAACAATTTGTTTACTATTAATCAAGATTAACAATCACTCAAAAGAACAGTAATTTGTTTACTATTAATCAAGATGAACAATCACTCAAAAGAACAGCAATTTGTTTACTATTAATGAATATGAACAATCACTCAAAAGAACAGTAATTTGTTTACTATTAATCAAGATTAACAATCACTCAAAAGAACAGTAATTTGTTTACTATTAATCAAGATGAATAATCACTCAAAAGAACAGCAATTTGTTTACTATTAATCAAGATTAACAATCACTCAAAAGAACAGTAATTTGTTTACTATTAATCAAGATGAACAATCATTCAATAGAACAGCAATTTGTTTACTATTAATCAAGATGAATAATCACTCAAAAGAACAACAATTTGTTTACTATTAATCAAGATGAACAATCACTCAAAAGAACAACAATGATAATGATAATAGTAAAAGGCTAAAATAATAATAATAAAACTTCGTTATTTTGTGGAGGAGTAGTGTAACGACCTCAGAAATCAAACAATTTATTTTATCACATAAAAATACGAAAAAAGATTTTCGTATCCAAAAATCAAAAACTGCTAGCTCTACTTCTTCCCCTCTGTCTGTCTGTCTCTCTGTTTTTCCCGGACACACGCAAGAAGATGCGAAGCACACTTTTGATTTTGCTCTGTAGATAAGTTGGCAATAAATAATCAAATTAAAAGGCTAATATTTGTTACGTTAATTCTTCACGCTTCTTTGGAATAATGTTCCATAAACGTAATAATATCATTGCTTTTGGGGTAAATTGACACAAAAAGTTAGCAAATACTATTGTTGAATTTTTTAAATCGATTTTTCGTTTTCCAAATTTCGCTATAATATGTTTATTTGCGGACTGTTTTCCTCATCTTCATAGTTGTTGTTTCGCGACGTTTCAGCCATAGGAATTGAGAGGCTATTAACGTTATCCTCAGTAATTACTGCCTCCCATAGTTGTTGTCTTACCACGTTTTTATCCAATTTATCCTCTGATCGCCGTTGGGTAGAATTGAAACCGCTATCTTCAGACAATGCTCTCCTGGAAACGTAGAGATTAAACGCCTCTAACAACTGCGCTATAGGCCCCGTAGTAAATAAATATACGAACTACTCCCCTGAAAGGATTTCAATAATAAATCCCTATTATGATGTAGTTGTACCATTTTAATTCTCGTCAAGGGACATAAGCGTTGTGTTCTGCCCTTGGACGAATAATTTTCTTCTATTATATAAGTCTCACCTGTCTCTATAAATGTATGTATGCATGTATGTTTGTATGCCTTTCGAAGGAAGCGAAGGATTTTAACGAGATCTGTATCATTTTGAAGCTCCACCCTTCGGCCGACAAATATGTAAAAAATTGGCTAAAAACATTAATTTCTTCACTCTTAACTGGGCACCTTTCTATTTGGAGAGGTCGATATTTTCGCTGATATTTTTTTTTTAAGTCATTCCAACCTCGCGTCAACGACGGCGGATAAAACACGTTATTTCGACCGCCAGCGACGTCGCAATCGTGGTGGGCGCATCGATAAAACAGTTCTTTTTTTTCACCTATTTTTTCTCTGGCGCGTTACGGGTTCGAGCCTGCTTACTACTCCTAACTTTTTTTGTGCTCGCAATTTTCCTTTTTTATTTTTTATTTTTGCTCAACCAACACCCTTATACACACCTTCACTTTCTTTTTCGCCTTTGTGTGACGGGTTCGAGCCTGCCTGCCTACTTAAACTTTTTTTTTTGTTCAACACATATCTACAAACACCCGGGCAACGCCGGTCACCCAGGCTAGTCTAGTATAAACATAAATGATAATAAAGGATGAATGTAATTTAGCTCGCTCGGTGTGAGCGTCAGTTCTTCTGAGATTCGCCTTAAACGTATTATCTTCCGCTAAGAGATTTTGAATGCTATTAACCATAAAAATGTTCAAACAAAAGATGAAGCGGTTTACAAACGATAACTAATCGAGATAACTACTCGTCTCTTTTTTCTTCTTTTTCATCTTCTCCTTCGTCCTTTTTTTCCGAATAATAAAAAAAGAAAAGATCAAACTATCGATTACAACAAAAGTCAGTTAGAAAAATCGATACGGATGAACAAGAATGAAATTGATCAGAAGCTCGGAGAAACACTGCCCATGGTAAAAAAAAAAATTAGATTTAAAGTGGCAAAGTTTGGTGTGTGTTTTGGTTGACACTGTGTGCATGAACGAGAGCGAACTCACTGTGCGTTTGTCTTTCTGCGTGTATGCATGTATGCGTGTGTGTAAGAGAGAGGGAGAGAGAGAGAGAGAGGGGTAGAGTGACGGTAGAAAAAAAAGGAAGAGGGAATGCGCGAGAAACTATTATTTAAACAGCCATTTTGTGCAGGAGATAGGATAGCGAGAGAAGGGGGAGATATTATTAAACAAGAAAGCAATTTTCTGCGTGTTTGTTTGCTCGGGATGACTTTGTGTGTGAAAGAAAAGAGAAAGAACGAGAATAGCGAGAAGGATAAAATGTGAAAGATAGAACACGCGCGTATATATATATATATATATATATATATATATATATATATATATATATATATATATATGTATATGTGTGTGTGTGTGTGTGTGAAACCCTAAGCAAAATTCATCCTAAAGCAGCCAAACATAAGCTGGTTTGACAGGACACCATATATACAGGTGTAGGTAAATTTGGTTAAAAAATATAGTTTTTTTTTACGAATTGTCAGAAATTTTACACAATAAAATAGCATTATAATATTCAAAAAGCTTGCAAATTTACATGTAGTTTCACCCATAACCAAAGATTTGAGCATTACAATATAAACATTAGCTATTAGTATATATATATATATATATATATATATATATATATATATATATATATATATATGTGTGTGTGTATGTGTGTGTGTGCGCGTGTGTGTGTATGTGTGTGGTAGGTGTTCTTATTACCGTTTTTAATCTACTTGGTTACACATGTTTCGATTACCGAATCATGTTAACGATCCGATAATTTCGTAAGACTTCGCAGAAGTGAATATTTATTAAAATGAATATAATTATTATTCGTTATAATAAATAATTATTTCAGTGAAGTCTGACGAAATTATCAGATCGTTAACACAATTCGGTAATCGAAGTATGTGTAACCAAGCAGATTTAAAACGATAATAAAAACATATTTTCCGCTACAGCAGTATTGAGCACTTTCTTCAATTTTTATTACCATTTGCCATTTACACATTCCCGTCGTTAACTGGGTTCAAAAGAAGCCTACAGAAAATGGACTGTGATTGTGTAAAGTTTGATAGGTTATGAAAAGGAGGGGGTTGTAAAGAGAAAGGTTTTGATACTCAAAAATTTTACCCTAAGCAAAATATGATAAAAGTAAAGATAATTTTCGCGAAAATATATTTTTATAACAACTTTGTTTCCATTCGTAGCCAAGAGTGACCAACAAAATGATGTTTCCTTACAAAGAGAAAATGTTATATATATAATAATATAAATATACAAGAAATAAATGTTACCATAGTCAATAAAAGTTACTTTTATGGTAGAAAAGTTCATTGGTTTGTATTTTTAAGTAGTTTGTAAATTTTTTTTTTTTTTAATTCACGAACCGGTTAAAAAAACAAAACAAAATGGCAGCGACTTTGAAATAGAGAGCCCCGTTTTCAGTTTGAAGGATAAAAGCTAACGTGAATTAAGATTAAAGTTAAGGGGTTTATTGTGGACCCTCACCCCTTTTAAAAAACCTTGTTAAACTTTGTGACATACTTACATTCTATGGAGGTCAGGCGCGAACGAACGCCCAATAATTTTATTATACCATATTTCTTTAAACTGAAACATAATTATCAAAGTATTCTTACGCAAATAGATGTCTTTATTAAAGCTTGTGCCATATTTCCATGGAGTACAGGCGCGAACGCAGACCCCACAATTTTTGAATACCATCCCTATTTAAGTTGAAACATACTTATCAAAGTATTCTTATGTACATCTATATAAAACACCATTGTAAATGATTTTTTTTGCATTTTTTATTTCCATACTTTTGGGGCCTGGAGCGAACAATTTTTATGAACCACCGTTCTGCCAGATCAAATATACCCATTCCTTATCCTCGATATATCTTTTATCATTATATGTAATCAGTTTTTTTTTAATAGTCAACCATATAGGAGCCTATTCGTGACCACACACACACACACCCACACACACACACAGATGTTCAGCTTTAGATATATATATATATGTGTGTGTGTGTGTGTGGGTGGGTGTGTGGGTGTGTGTGTGTGTACACCACCTTTTTGGCAATTTTATAAGTTCCAAATCTTAGCTACTATGGAACAGAATTTAACATATGAAGACTTGTTAGAAAGGTAATGACTTGAATTGTGTAGTGGGCTATGTGACGTTTGCCCTTAGGGTTTTACATTAAGGGGATCCTATATTATCCAGATCCTACATTTGGCACTTTTTACAGCCATAAAATCTTTCAATCGTAGATATTTGTTTTCCTAGTTTTGCTGCCATAATATATATATATAAATATATATATATATATATATATATATATATATATATATATATATATATAAATTATTATTTTTATGCTTACCAAAACTACTGTTTCTTTCTTTCGCAATTATCAGCAAAGGAAGTAACGACTGCTACTTTTTTTTTGTTCAACATATATTTACAAACACCCGGGCAACGCCGGTCACCCAGGCTAGTCTAGTATGAATATAAATGATAAGAAAGGAAGTAACGACTGCTACTGTAACGACTGCTACTGGTAGAGAGACTCGAACCTAATTACAAAAGTACCTTTGACTCTATTTGCTAGGACGTTACTTCCAGGCCAGCTACAGCCGCCTCGAAAATGAAGGAAAATTAAGAATTATAAGTGCCAAATACAGGCCCAACGTTTAGACAGTCGATAGTGTTCAGACAACTAAAAATCATGATCTCGCACAAGATCACCCGATTTGCTTTATTTCCGAAACAGTTATCCACTTCAGGAACTTTCTACTTCAAGTTATTTTACAATTATAAATTATAAATAGTTAGTTCATACCTAAGGACACTTTTAAAGACGCAACTTTCAGTGACGAAAATGCCAATTGGTACTTGTCATGAGATTCAGAACCCAGTTGAAAAGTCACCTTTGACTCCATTTGTAAAGACATTACGTACATATATAACGTAGAAGAGAAAGTTCTTACGGAATTTTTAATTTTGATTTCAAATGAGTATTTTCTAAATAAGTTTTCGTTATAACACCTCTACTTCATATATCATTTTAAAGAGCAGTTTTCGCTTTATCTAATCGTTTAAATTACCATCGTTTTAAAGCAATCATGTTTTCTTTTCAGAACGTTGAATACAAGATGAAGAAGAAAAAAAAGCAAATTCACTCAATTTTCTTATTTCAATTCAAGCTACGCCAAAAAGCTGCTGAAAGATCGCGAAGCGTTTGATCCAGTAATCACTACTGAACACATAACACATTGGTAGCTTAAGAAATTTCGAGAGTCTTGGAGATGATGAGCGTATTGGTCGGCCATCGGATGTTAACGTTCAATTAAGAGTCGAAGCCAATTCAAGCAGAACTATTCGAAAACTTGCTTCTGAATAACACATGAAGTATACGACGATTTCCAGCTACTTGAGAGAGATTGGAAAGACAAAAAAAAAAAAAAAAAGAAAAAAAGAAAAGAAAATATAAATGAAGCCCACTCAAGGATAAGGATTAATGAATGTAATGTGGTTATGTATTAGGTTGGTGCAAAAATAATGTCGTTTTTCACGTTCAACTATATATAAAAACGACATTATTTTTGCACCAAACTAATAGTACACTATGATTAAGACAAGAGAATATTTTTTTCATCATTTTGACTCTCGAGTATATATCAGCAAATATCTTACATGGTTTTAGATAGAGTGATGTGGTTCTCGATTGATTAAATGTATCTAACTGTGTCGGATTGGACATTGTGTGGTTTGAATTTGAAAGTCAAACTAATGAAAAGAATATTCTCTTGTCATAGCCCTAGTAATCACTAATGATTTAAATGGAATAGAATTGAATTATTTGTGGTGACGGTTTAATAGGAACTCGTTTACATTAGATTCGAAAGCTACCATGTTTTATTCAACTGGGAAGCATACCAGCGAAACAGTGTTCCAAAGGTAGGCAGTTCTGGGAAAGAAGCTTTGTTCATAGAATCTGTGTTCACATTTGGGCAAAGATAGAGCGAGGAAAATCATATATAGTAGTGGCTGTAGCTAGTAGAGTGTTTTTTTTTGTAAAAGTTTGCCAATGGGGGACGATAACTTGGGGTTCACTCGAGAACTTGCCATGAAAATAGAGATAGAGCAGAGACAGGTACACGACGTCAAAGAGCATTGTCTTTAACTTGACATAAAGTCGTAAGCCAAATTTTGTATATCCGCCGTAGACGGTGCCCGATTTGCAACTAAATAGAATACGATAGAAAGAGAGTTATAGAAAGAGAGTTATAGAAAGAGAGAGGGTGACAATGGGGTATTATATATAACATCTTTGCACGTGTAAAGTAAACGCACCTGCACTTTGAATCTTGTCTATTATATTTTATCTATTAATCTGGAATTTATTTTCACTATTCACCGCATTTTTTTTCCAATCCAAACGATCTCATATCCACATGAAATAATAATTTCTTATCGTAGCTTAAACAGTATGGGTTTAAAACAGAGCGTTTTCCTAGGGACAAACACCGGCAATATCTGCAACAGAGAGATGAAACTTTCAGCTCATGGATACATAAATTCTGTCATCATAATGCAATTTGTAATCCTCTCCGATCCATTCAGGCGGAAGAATAGTTTTGAATTTATTTATTTCAATTTGTCTATTTATCTGGAATTTATTTTCGATATTTTCCACATTTTCTTTAGTGTTTATTTTTCAACTTTTGCTATTTTGGATTTCCTCGCAAATTCTTTGTTATTTCTATTCAGAAATCAATAATGTTATTCATTAATTAACAAGAACATAATTAAGATATAGTTTTATTAAATTCTGAATTGATTATTTATTTGGGATATTTATTCTATTCTTTATTGGAAATAAATTTGACATTCGAACATATTTTCCGTGTATTTAAAAACACATGAATTCCAGTCGTTTTTCGATTATTATCGGTTATTTACGCATACGAATCTTGTCAGTTTCCGATATTCAAACCACACAATGTCCAATCTACACGATCGTGGCTTGAACGTACAACGAGCGAGGTGCATGTCGATCGGATCGAATTTTTCAACATAGAAAAATTAAGCGACGCACCTCTGCTTCTCACGCACGTCGATGACCAAAGATGCTACTTAGAGTCTCACATTGTAAATATCTGCAGCAACGAAATGAAACTTTCAGGTTATGTAATGCATAAATTCTACCATCCTAGCAATGCAATTTGCAACCCCGTCTGATCCATTCAGGCGGAATAAGAAAATAAAAGGCATTGCTTTTTAAACGACCAGTTAGTTGACAATGACAGCAAAATTTGACGGCATAAAGGTCAGTAAAAATAAACTCTCTCGGGACCCAAATTAACTAAGTTGTAGGAAAGTATTAACAACGGAAATGCCATCATATAACTTAAAGACCGATTTTGATAATAAGTAGTCAGTCCGTTTCAACACACTCATGAGATTAGAATGAATAATGAAATGGGCTGAGTGGATATAACTAATTAATAACTCCAATAAATTTCTCACTCTTTCTCTTAATTCTTTGGTTGTTTTGAACGAAGAATACGTACAGTAAATAACTTTATTCCATCATATTTGTGGCGTGTTTAAATTTTTATGTTTTAAGTAAATTTTATTACAGCATAGACATTTACTTCGTTTTAAATGATCATTGTAAAAGCGCAAAAAAAAAAACGAACTGCAAGCAAACATGTTTTTTATGGTAATGATTTCAGTCAAGACGTAAAGACACTTGACATGAGGAGCAAAAAAGAGGAAAAGGATGATTATCAAAAGGACAGGGCGTAACTTATGTCTAGAAAAGCCCATGACAATCCACACAGGTGCAGTATTAGTATTTATCGAAAATACTTACTGCCACAGATCACGTCTGTGTGTGTGTAAGAGAGAGAGAGAGAGAGAGAGAGAGAGAGAGAGAGAGGGAGAGAGAGAGATTGCAGAGTAGGAAAGTAGAACCAATTAAATTACAGATACGTTTTAGCACCTTATCTAGAATCCTAAAATAAATATTATGATATATTATAATATTAATTTTATATTATTATTTATATTTATATATATTTATTTTATATGTATTTTATATTTTATATTATTATTTATGTAATAAAAAGTAATTCCCTCATATTTTTACAGGAAGACTGTCCGTTCATGATATTGTGTAATATAGAAGAACATTAACTATGTAACAAGAACGCAACTGAATGAAAGTGAACAACTCAAGTAGTCTCTACATTAAATCTTTTCAGAAAATGACTACTGAGAGTGTTTGGAGAATTATTGAAAAACAGAGACTAGTATCCTCTTTACTAATATTTTATCTTGCACGATTTCACCGATTGCGATCAATAATAATATGGGAGTGGGACACATTCGTTGATCATTCAACCCCGGGCAAAGTCGAGTCTTCCTGCTAGTATTTTTATAAAACAAAATGACAATAACTTACACGTAACTTTAGCGTGATTTGCAAATAAATACGACTTAATATATTTGAACGCAGAATAATGGTTTTGATATATTCTGTAGAAGTTGGATTAAAACCGCGAAAGTGTTTTGGTATGTTGCTGACGGGCTCTAGACATGATGCGCCTGAAGCCTGATAGATCAGACAGCAAACATCTGCAGAAGGCCTAAGGATATAGATTTTTAGCTATTGATAGTTACCATCTTTGTAACGTGCATCAAGTATCATAAAAAAACATCATACATAAAAAATTCTGAAGACAATGTATACTCTGTCTAAAAAGACCAGACATTCATACAATCTATTAAATAAAGGAAATATTTCTTATATTGTGTTAGTGTTTTTATTTACAGCTAAAGTTAACAACATACAAAACAAACCATCATGAATATGATATCGACTGAATAAACAAGGATCAGGATGTATAATATTCAAATATTATAAAAGAATCACCAATTCTTACAGGTACAAATGTCATTCAATTTGAAAGGTGGACTGGTAAAAAGCTTGCCTTCAACGCTCTTTCTTAACAATTACAATATACGCATGCGTGAATGCTGTTCATTCTTATATTCATTTCAAAAACATAAATTTTCAACGTCATAACATTGTTACGATGTTAGCTTCATGGACAACGTGTTCGCTTAGGGCTTTCGACTTTGAGATTTGCGCCCAGCAGGACTTTGTTTTCTTCTTTTGATAGCTTAATACGTAATCAGTAATCATTTTTGAAACATAAAAACTTGTACTTTATTTAATTGAATTAATTTTAGTTTGTTGTAGTTGCATGCCCAGCTAAAGCTTAAATAATACAAAACAAACCCTTACAAAGTAGGTATTTTTTTCATCAGCATAGCCACGGAAAACAGTATCTCAAATTTAGAAGGATAGATTAATTCTTGGGGAAAGTGGGCTTACATTGTTATTTGCATCATTAATTATAATCAATAATCAAACACAATTTTTAATGTTATCAAGAATTAATGCAACCCAAGAAATGATGCAGCATTTCTTTTTCAAATTGAAAGACAACTATTGTAATTTTACTACAATAAAAGGGAGTGGGAGAAACTTAGTTTTAGTAGTGATCTGGAAGCATCCGTAAATTTATTTTGCACTTTCAGTGGCGTTCTGAAACTTTCTAAGTTTTATTTTTTCTACTTTTCACATAAAAACTTATTGGAGTGGAGTGAGAAACTTAACACTGTTTAACATCTATTTATTTTCATGGCGCCGAGCAACGCCGGATAGCCCTGTCACTCTATTATATAAAGGGCAGTTTTCTGTGTGCTTGTGTGTCTAACCAAAATTTAAAAACTGCACAATAAACTCCTACAAAGTTATCATCATTTTTAAATCAGCGTACACCGGAAAAATAATATCTAAAATCTATATAAAAAAAGATTTATTATTTTTGGGCCAAATGACCATTTATATCATTTAATATTAACAAGAACTAAACATGATTTTTAATGTTATCATGTATGAACCCTAACCCCCCTCCAAAAAAAATAAGTTAGTATTTTTTTTTCTGCAAATTGAAAGACGTTAACTTAGGAGTTAATTGATAGTTTCTTAACTATTGGCATTTCTCAACAAAGAAGAAGGTGGGAGAACCTTAAGTTTTAATAATTCTCTGGAGGAATTCTTAATTTGATTTGACATTTTTACTAGTACTCTGAAACCATTCTGAGTTTTGTTTTTAACTCTTAACTTAAAACAATTATTCACTTCTGTGTGTGTGGTGGGTGAGAAAATTCACATTTATTTAGTCTTTCTGATCTGATCTAGTCGTTTATAGAATACACAATCGCTTCTACAACGGCCAACCCTACTAGTCGTTTATAGAATACACAATCGCTTCTACAATGGCCAGCCCTACTAGCCGTTTATAGAATACACAATCGCTTCTATATTGAAAACATATTTGATACAAATAACCTTTATGTACGAGGGTAATTCCAAAAGTAAAGCCTCCTATTTTTTCTGAATCAAAAAGTTTAAAAGCTACGAAGACGGGAAACGCACTATTAAAACGAGTGACATTTTTTTTTGCTCTACAATTTACTTTTCTACGTAATCACCAGCATTCTCAATGCACTTTTTCCAGCGATGAAGAATAGATATGCATATTCATCCGCAGCGCTTCAGAATGTATTTTTCTACATTGGCTTTTTCGGACTACTGTCTTCGTCTTGGGTTTTATTTTCACAAGGTGTTAGTCGATGCAACCTGCGCTTTTCTTCGGATGCGGCTGGTCGAACTAGACAATATTTCTGTTGCACTTGAAATCTGCACGGAAAGTCGAACGAAACACTTTACTTTTACCCACGGGGGTAGATTGCTCTCATTTCGTTAGGTATGACAGGATAGAAATCTTAAGTAACCGCAGTTGTCTTCTTAGTAAAAACACGTATGATTAAAATTTAAAACTTAAGAACATTTTCACTTAGAAGAGAATTTTACCCAGTACGTTTTGGGTTAAATGACATCGTCACAAACGTTGAAACATAGCTAAGTTTTATGCTTAATGTACTTTAAGCATATATCTAACTATATATAAAAATGTGTATGTGTGTATGTTTCTTATTTCCCCACTTTTTAGTACAGCTAGTGCATGTCTGTTACGTAGTGGGGTGGTGTTTGAGCGTGTCTACGTGTCCCTACATGTGTATGGGGTTCTTCACTATCTGAACCAAATGTCGTTTATTCTACATATATCTGTAACAGTCCATTTACGACTCGTGATTAGTCCAAGTATTGATGTGTGCGTGTGCCAGACATGTATTTCAACATATCGTTTCAACTGCGTCGTTAGTCTTCTGTCTTTCGGTTTACCTGAGAATTTCATCTGTTCTTGAATGGAGCTGGAGCTGGAGCTGTTTGGACGAAGACGTTTCAAATAATCCAAGACGATGATTGAGTTTATATATTTTATTTCACTTCCCAAGTATCGACACGCAGAAGAATGCAAAGTGAATATCTATGTCCTCTGGGTTTCTCAGTCTCCATTTTGAGACACGTCACCTCCTTTCCATGGGAGAGGAGACTATCCATTAGCCCATCCGCTCTGTTTGACGTCCGGATTCCAACTCAAACCATATGTCCAGGAAGCTGGAACACGTGACAATAGACACGTCACCGGTCAGCTGTTCAGAGCTTCCGGCGCAACTTGATCAAAACATAGCTCTACAACTCTTGTCTACTTCTCCAGTTAGATAGATAGATATCTAGATCAATAGATCGATACATAAACAGCTGAATAGATAAATAGATAGATACACCGATAATTAGATAAAATCAAATAACAGTTAATTTACTAACCTGTTTGGTTAACTATATAACATGTCTACTTCTTAGATGCAACGACTTACCCCTATTCGATACGTCTGAATATCTGAACACGAAGATATAAGATACATCTTATATACTTATTCTGTGTCCCAAATACATTAGTGCGGAATTTATGTTTAAATTTAAACCGTTATATATAAAATAAATTTATAAAACCAACAGTAAGTTCACTATGGTGTAATGTAGTTTACAATGCATTGTGGACTGTCACCGCGAGGAAGCATGTGAAGCTTCCTCCCGATGCACCACGATGGGTCCCAATCTAGAGCAGGCAATCAATCGATTTTATTAGAAAATAAGCGATTTCACTGATTTCGATGACAATAATAAAAATATGGGAGTGTTAAACATTCGTTGACCATCATTGAATATCGGGCAACGTCGCGTCTCCATGCTAATACTTTTATATAACAAATTGGAAATAACTTACACGTAAATAAATATCGCCAGGCTGTATAACTTTAAGATTAGATTGCATTAATTTATTACCACACGTTAAAGAGTTCCTATTAAAATTCCTTAATTTAAATTTATAATCCATTTAGACGATTTCGATAATCGTGACGTTATTAATTAACTGTGATTAACCGATTCCACGATTTGCAATGATATCAATTAACTGGACTTAGTCGATTCCAGAGTCCGCAACTGTATATAACAAGCAGGTACTCGAAGCCGCTAGTATACAGAATTGTTCAACATTCTGGGTTCATCAAAAATGTAATATAGAAAGGTATTAGCTCAAATACCCGCTCTTCGAGGATTTCTTAAGTTTTCAAGAAATTTATTTTCAAGATTAAAAGTTAATGATGTATTGATTCCGTTTCTAATTTACCCTTAACTCTTAACGTTGATACATTTAACCATTTTTTCGTCGACTGTTATCCTCATCTTTATGTTTATTATTGTTTCATCACGTTTTGGTCAACTCATTCTCTGGCCTTCTTCATGTAATTAACCGCGAAGGGATAGGGATGTTGAGTCTTGTACCGTTATCCCCGGTAATTACTGCCTGCCGTCTCGCCCGGCCCCTGCGAAGGCTGGGCAAATCTCAAAGACCATATGTTGGGGCAACCCCACATATAAGACCGTTGCTCTTGTAGCAAGTAATTGGTCAATGTAAGGGAAACCCCTCATACCAATTGTCACTATCTAGCTCCCCTACTCATCGGGGAGTTGGTCCCCATTTCCCCATCACTCTCCACATCACAAAAACGGCCTTGTGCCTAATTTGCTCAGTGGGGAAGCAAATAAATCCGCGCAGTAAATACTGCCTGTCATAGATGTTGTTGTCTCACAACTTTTCGGCCAAATAATCCTTTGGTCTGTTTGGGTGGGACTGAAAGCGCTATCTCCGGGGGCCGTGGCGAAGTGGATAGAAGCGTTGAATCTGTACGTTTCCAAGGGAGTATTTTTTGAAGATAGCGGTTTAAAACCTACCCAAAGCAGGCAAGAGAATTAGTTGACTAAAAACATAGTGAACGAATAACAACTATAAAGATAAGGATAACATTCCGCATAAAAAGAATAAATACAAAAATTACTTATCTCAAATGATAAAATAAATAAGTCTATACTCCTATAAATGTTTTTTTTGTGTGTATTGATATTCATATTAAAACCCCATTTTCTATTTATTTAAAAAGAAAATACAACGTTGTTATATATGGGTCGTGGAATTGCATTCATCTGAAAAAAAATCTAGATAATTTGCATATCCTTTTAACCTTTCATTGTATTTCATTCCTGCTAGTTTTTTCGGTTATCTTATGTGATGATCATCTTTAGTTAACTATTACGTGTAATTATATTCATGCAGATATTCTATATGATTTATACTTGCGTAATATTTGCGTAAAAAGATTATAATGAAACAAACGTCTTTCTATATATATTCATGTATGCATATTTATATTCATTTAAAAAAATTGCCTACCAAACTCCGCTATCAGATTTTGTGTCTACAGACAGGAAAATTAATATATAGGGTATCGCGATGCGAAACTTTATATTTGTGTTTTAGCTGGGGAAAATTGGAGCAAAAGTGTAAAAATTAAAGAAATGGAATTTACTAGGTGAAGGTCGAACGATGGCATAACGAAGATGCATGCGTAACGTAATAGCTATTGGTTCAGTTTAATTTTTAGCCTTGCAGCAAACATGTCTATACAGCCCAGGCATTAAGGTCAAAAGAAAAGTAAATCGTAAGCTAAACATTTTGGTTTCCATTCTCGGTGGTGGCGCATATGGCATTCTTTTTTTTTACTTTTGAATTCGTTAATATATATTGGGCCCAATATAATATAATATTAAACAGGGAATCTTTATTAATCAAAATATCATATTTAAGCGTATCTTACGACCGGACAATACCAGGCAACCTGCTAGTTATATATATATATATATATATATATATATATATATATATATATATATATATATATATATATATATATATTGTATTGGTAGTAATTATTTGTTTGTTTAAAACAAAATATATAAGTGTCACCCAAAAGAGTGCTCAATGTTTAGACAGAGCCAAAATAAGTGAATTTAGTTTGCAAACAAATGGCTACACATAAGCATACATGTTTCAGCGAAAACCCAGTGAGGGAATCGCTTCGTCAGGCCAAGGACAACTCTCTTGTCCTTGAGTTGTCCTTGGCCTGACGAAGCGATTCCCTTACTGGGTTTTCGCTGAAACATGTATGCTTATGTGTAGCCATTTGTTTGTAAACTAAATTCACTTATATACATATATATATATATATATATATATATATATATATATACACGTAGCTGCATACTACAATTATAATTATATATTTAAATAACGGATCTCAATATCTCAATATATTAGATTTAAAGTGAGATCATGACTGACACCAAATCTCCATTATAATATTATGCTGTCAATTTATTTATTTTACTACTGTTATTATAGAGATTAACGGATATCGATCAATACTTTTCTTATTCATGACTATTGTGCACAACTGCAAATCCACCCACTTATATCTGGAGTTGGGGTGCCTCCTACCACCTTAATGGAATCGGTTTCCTATGCTTCTCACCGTCAACATCATTAACCTGGTAACCATTGTGGTGATCAATGTTGGCGCGAACGCTTTACCGAGCGTTTAGCAGCGTTCGGCGTCGCTTTTCTAAATCGCTTTCTGGGTTTGCCGCCCTATCACGAAATCTGCTGAAGAAAATATTTTTGCGGCCAAAATCACATAGTGTGTGTGTGTGTGTATGAGAGAAAAAG
>NC_136494.1:19237313-19267313 GCF_053919585.1 Euprymna scolopes
TATATATATGGCACAATCAAGTTGACACACCTGTTCTCGTTAGATCACTGAAGTAAAGCAACGATGAGCCTGGCCAGAATGCTGTATGTACTGCGCGCTGTACGTAGAAATTTCTAGGTTTGTATTTCCGGACGCGTTTAAGACCACTGAGAGAGATCAACATGAAATCTAGATGCATGCATAGAAATCTAGATGCATGCATAGATATCTCTAATATATATATATATATATATATATATATATATATATATATATATATATATATATATATATATATATATATATATATATTCAGATAAGTATTGTTAAATAGCACGGAGTGTTCTTGCTTAATAAGTTTTCTTTATAGTTTTTTTCAATTTTTCTAATTGCCTTTCTTGTTTCCTGGTTGAATCTGTGTAAGAAAGTCCCATAGTTGTCTTGGCCCATTTTTGTTTTCTTTGGTTTTCTTTGCAAGTACTTTCGACTGAGTCTTCAACCGTCGAAAGTACTTGCAAAGATAAAAAAAACAGATGGGCCAAGACGACTATGGAACTTTCTTGCACAGATTCAACCGAGAAACAAGAAAGACAATTAGAAAAATTTAAAAATTACAAGGAAATTTAATAAGCAAGAACATACCGTGCTATTTAACAATACTTGTCTGAATGAAAACACCCAGTCTTAATACGCAATATATATATAACTACTTCATTTACTCACATAAAATCAATATACGAAAGTATAGATTTATGAGTAAACTTTAAGTATTTACTTCAGAAGGACTCAATACGTAGGTAGAGCGTGTTAGTAATTTATAAAATATATATGGCAATTAAGCTACACTGAATATTCGGCGTTTCATCCACTCTAGTATTCCTCAGGCTTATATATATATATATATATATATATATATATATATATATATATATATATATATATACACTGATATGTGATGCGTATAATCAGGGTAATCTACAAGGAAGTAATGTGTTTTGTAGATGTGAAATTACTGGAAAGAAACTCTGTTCATGAAAATGTTTAATGTATAACATACATAGAGGTTGAATAGATGATAGAAAGATAAGATCTTGCTCTTATGGTCTACGGAGATGAAACAGAGATTAGAGCTAAGTCTAATATCTTCGATGGAAATGATAAAGGCAGAGAAACCGTGCCGATCGCTGTAAAGCATAATAACCGTGATAAAATTATAAAAATTATAAAGGGATAAAGATGCATAACAAACAAATACTCAAACTTGACATCAAAATCTAGCCCCCAAAGTGTAATGACCATGGATACATTTGAAATGGTTTTCCATGTGTTAAGGACATTTCCAGAGAAGATCATAATTTTCCTTATATATGCTTTAGCAAAGTTAGACACCAGGTTCGTTTTTTAATGTGGAGAAAAGAAACAAAAAAAATTGTCTCACTACTGAATAATTTCTCCTCCACTAACTGAGAACAAAAAATTGAAGTGTAGCATAAGAGCAGATACTACACTTTGATTCTGGCCCGAAGGCCAAGAAATCTCTTATGGTATTAATGTGCTTTAGTATAGCACTTGGTCACAGCACCACGTTCATATTTGACTTCTAACATAGCAGCGGAGTTACTATCATTGAAATTAGCTATGAGAAAATTGACCATATTCTGTCTACCGATCCCTCGGCAAACATTCACATCTGCGACGACTTCAAAGTTCATAATGTAAAATGGCTAGTCCCCTCAAATGAGACGGATGATGACGGGAGGTACTGTCATGATTTCTCGCTTGCCTATGACCTAAAACAAATTGATCCTGGACCCACCCCTATGCCCGACTCATCCAGACAATATGCAAGTCTCCTTGATCTTTTTTTACAACTTGCCCAGAAATATGCTCATCCCCCGTTCTGTCTCCATTGGGATCTTCCGATCACTCACTTGTCTCTGTTATGATAAAAATCAATATATAATAAGACCTCAGATGTACCTCTCCATCGTACTGTATATCGATACTCTATGGCTGATTGGGATAACTTCTGAACATTTATATCAGATATACCTCTCCATTCCATGTAAAAAAAAAACGTGTCCTCTACAAAACTTGAGCCGGCTGATTGGTTAATTGTTGGAATAGACCGCTCCATACCCTGCAAGAAATTCCAACAAAAGCTCAACAGCCAGTCGCTATTCAGCTTGGAATGTGCCACTGACAATTAGCACAGAAATCACTATTTTTATTGCTTCCTTAGCTGAGCAGCTACTTGGTTCCCACCTGTTTTTTCTTTATCCTTACCATCATCAATAGACCCGAGGTAATTTCGTCAACATCTGACAACAAAGATTTGATTTACGGACTCGACATTTTGTATATAAGATGTTTAGACGTGTAGAAAAATTTAAACCGGTTTTCACTCGAGAATAAAAGCTAAGGGGGAAACCCCCCCCCCCCAAAAAACGGTAATTGGGAGTCATCGGAGTTTTACGGATTTGCCGATTTTTTCACGACTGTGCATGCACGAATTTTTCCTATGGCAGATTCCATATGTCAAGAATAAGTAGGTTTGAACACACGTTTTAAAGATCGTGGCGGGCTGGCTTACGAGTTATCGTACTTGACTCACTGCTTTAAAGTTTTGGTTTCGATCTCAGCTCGAGTGTTTTACTTTAGTTTCAAGAAGTGAACCGAAAAAAAACATAATAGTTGTATGTACATGTCTCAGTATTTGCATGAATTAAAATAAAATATTCATGCATATTTTACGACCGGGCAACGCCAGGTTACCCGCTAATATATATATATATATATATATATATATATATATATATATATATATATATATATATGCACGCTTCATTAAATAGCACAGACAACTCTTGTTTGTTTTGTTTGTTTTTGTAATCCTCCTTTTCTCTTTGTCGGACCATTTTCCGAACGTTTCTTTCGAGTGAAAAAAAAAGTTCAGAGAAAATAAAAAAGGAACAAACCGTATTATGTGTTCACCAACGTTTCGTCTTTATTTCGAGACTTCCTCTGGGTGAAATAAAGAAATAAAATAAATAAAGACGAAACGTTGGTGAACACATAATACGGTTTGTTCCTTTTTTATTTTCTCTATTTTGTCGGAATACTATTTCCATTATTTTCATTATATATATATATATATATATATATATATATATATATATATATATATATATATATATATATATAGGGGGAGGTGTAAGTCTGCTGGATAGTGCAAAAGAAAATAACGGAGAATATAAAAAGCAATGCCTACAATCGAGTACATAATTCTATAAGCTTTATGTTGACGCGCAGGATACGGCATAATCACGTTCACACATCGGTTCTCGCCAGATCACCGAAGTTAAGCAAAGTTTAATCTGGCTAGTACCAGATGGGTGACCATTTAGCAATTCTAGGCGCTGTATGTGCTCTCCGCTTATCTCGTCACTTGTTTCCAGTCGTCCTGTACTTCACTTGCCCCTGGTATGCAACAATGTCGACTCAGGAGAGGCGTGGTTGAAGACTGAGCAACGCTTGTCACACAGATTTCAAGCGCAGGCATCCTTACAGTGGGTATCCATAGTTAGTCAAGGCTGGAGGAAACCACACTTATGTCGACACGCAAATCTTATTATACACAAGGGGAATTAATATCTAATTTTTAACATTCAACACACTACACAGACACATACTCAACTTTCTACGCCCACAAATGCTTCAGTCTCAATTCTACCCCTGTTTACGGCAGATAAGAACTGTCCGTATTTCGAAAATATACAATACGGTTGATATCTTCTAACGTACCGATATTCGGGAGAGAGAGAGAGAGAGAGAGAGAGAGAGAGAGAGAGCGTGAATTCAGTTCTTTTAAATCCGTGATTAATTATTTTGTACGAGGATATGTCTCAGCAAATTTGCAGGAAATGTATACTTCCTTGTCTTTACAGACGAATAAAAAGAAAGGTGTAATTTCCATTTTAGTGACAAAAAATTAGCTGCAATAAGAAGTCGGTTTTATTTGAAATAAATGCTGTGCACGGGAAGATAGACGGTTTGCGATATACAAAGATACACATAATCAATACAGGCATTTCAGCCTAGGTATCCTACATATGTAACGAGAAATGAATTGCACGTGTTTGTTTTGGCTGGCACCCAATGCTTTTACCAGTGTGTAAATGAGACAAGGATAAATATGCGTGCGTATATTATTTTAGTTTTTTTTACAGTCAGATATTACTGCGTATATTAGTGTACCTCTTTTTCCAGTAAGAGAGCGTATCTATGAACTATACTCTTTCATTAGGCAGTGTGTATACGCTGACGTTGTGTGTAGTGATTTATGAATGATACCCATTGTTTTGGTGTGTAGGTTTCAGGTATATTTGTAATGTTTTCACGAATAAGCGGACAAAACACTAAATGAAAACTCTGTGTACATTTTTATTCTCTTCATCGTTAGTATTTAATAAGCGGCCGTTTCGATTGGTGAACGTTTCGATGTATGAACGACATAAAAGATACGTTATCTGAGTTTTCCTCAAGGTTTTCTTTAGAGAAACTGTCCTTATTAAGAAAGAGAGTAGTTTTATCTTCTAGTTACTTACTTCTGAACTTTCCTCCCAACTTACTGAAGAGACATCAGAGTAATATTTGTCTTAGATTATTTTACATTATTTACGTGTCCTGTTCGCGTAGCTTCCTGGAAAGAAATCATCTTTTCCTCTCAGCTCGAAAACGTGACGCCATTCGTCCGAGTTTGTTTGATTGTCCTCTGCCATAAATCTCATCGCCCGTTTCTGGTAATAATTCTGTTTGTATATTAAGACCATCGTAGCGTACACTACATTGGACCCTTGTCAAAATATATGCTAGCTAACATAGTCTCTAATATGTAAAGCAGTTTGTTAAAGTTATTTTGTGAGGATAGTTCTCGTATCAGTCGACTGTTAAAAAAGATCGATAAAAAGAAAGAAATCTGTGTTTTTTTGTTTAAATGCTGCGCCTGATATTTGGAAATGAATATGTCTAGCGTTTTAATAGGAAAATCCCTGAGCAAAAGTAACTCTTATTTCTAGAGCCCACAACTCAGGATTCTTATATAAGGCGTCCCATTTAAAATGGGGTTAATGTCTTTAATCGTTCTCTTATCGACCAACTGACACCACTGGACAAAATAAAATTCTTTTTCCAACAAGTCTAACACATCACTAGCACGAGTTTATGACATGTTTGCTGAAGAGAGAACAATAAGCAAAGGGTTGTGGCCACCACGTTCTGTGGTCGACTTTAAAAAAAAAAAGCTTATGCAAATAATCCTCACAATCTAGACCAACTAAAGGTGAATATTTCCAACACTATCAGGAGAATCACTAGAGAAAATCTATAGGCAGTATCTGCAAACATTGTTTAACATGCCCAGAAATGCATAGATGTAAACGGGGAGCACTTCCAGTATATTTAATAACACTACAGGCAATTTAAACAATGCCACAAGTAATTTTAGTAATAAAAGAATGGTCATCCTCTCTACTACATTTTCTGGGCTATTTTAAGTGGCCCACCATGTATTTCGTTAACAGAAATAGAGAAAGACGTACCAACGGATTTAGTTCACTACTACGAAAGATTTCGGAAGAGGTGTTAGAAAAATAACATTTATATTAAATTAACTGAAATACACACTATTCATATTTTTGTATTGAAATCTCAAGAGACAAAGCATGAAGCCACTAGAGGTAAAGACCTACCGAAGGAAAATTTGATTATTGCCAAGACAGGTGATATCTATTTAACTTAGACTTGAAAAAGACGAAGGTTGTAGGTAGAAGGATAACTGCAGGGATGAGGAGAGTTCCACAATCTTGTTGTCCTTAGAAAGAAGCTACTTGAATAGAAAGATGTATAACACTAAAGTCGCTCGGCGTTGCCCGGTCGTAAAATGCACTTACATATAATATTTTAATTTCTGCAGATTTCGTATTTATTACATTTGAACAAATTATCTCATGCCAAATATATAGGTGTGATTTAAACAGATATAAAATATGGTCTGTGTGCTATCAGCTGGAATTGAAAGCAAAGCATATAGTTCTCGAACATTATTCGTTATTATTTGAGTCAAATCCATATTCATATTACTAATTAAAAACGCCGTTAAAAGTATAAGTCAGTTTACGTTTGCTAGTTCCTATTTTTCAATTTATATCCCTTAATATTTTTTTACCGGCGTAAAAAGAAAATAATTGAATTTGTTTCACAGGTTAAAAACCTCTATTCATGTTTCAAATCTGTAGAATAAAAAATGATAATATATATATATATATATATATATATATATATATATATAAATAAATGTTTAGAGGTACAGAATTTATATATGGTTTTAAATAAAATAGTAGGCGGAAGTTTCTCGAGAGCTCTTTCGGCTATCATCTCTTCAGGAGTAAATCGATAGCAATCTAAATAGTATTGTGACGAAAATAAAGAGTTCTATTGGGGAACTTATTTAATGTGCCAACGTACGGGGGCATTAATTAAATTTATTTACGTTTAAAAAACGATTAAAAATGTTGGCACAACGAGGGAGAAAAAAAAAAAGCGGGAGAAAAAATTCAAAGTTCCCCAAAGAGGAACAATGCGTTTGATGTTTCCTTTTGCCGGCACAAAGAAGGTTGACGCACCGCGATAGAGACGGCCTCCAAAATCTTTAAATGGTTTTTGGAGTCCGCTCTATGTAGCACCTCGAACCAATCTATTTTATATCTATCGGCACAGCACGGGTTGTCAACCAAATGCTGGCCAATAGCAGAGTCCAAGGCTGCAGAAGGAGGGAGACCTCCGAACCCCATCCTCCCTTGTCTGATCTTCGATGGAACATGCTGGTTTATACGAGTCAAAAGGTGCAAGGATGTTCGCCCAACATAGCCAGCATCGCACTGGCATTTAAACTGATATACAATATTACTATTTTGGATGTAAGGCAAACTATCCTTGCGAAAAGACGGATATATATATATATATATATATATATATATATATATATATATAAAGTAAGTTATAAAATATATATGGCGATTAAGCTATACTGAATATTCCGCGTTTCATCCACTTTAGGACCCTTCAGACTTATGCGCGAATCCTGTGGTTGTTTATCGTTTTTATATGCTCATCTTCTATTGAGATTTCAGTTAGCCAATAAGCTTTCTAGTATCCACCGCGCCCTTCCTATCAGCCAATCAGCATGCATTTATCGGACAATGACCTATTTGACCTCTGGTTGACCTGTTCCTTTGTGTGTGCTCTATTTAGTTTCTTGATCTGTTTTAAAACTAGGTTAGTGCTTTTTTTTAATGTTAGTTTATATATAAATATATATATAAATATATATATATATGTGTACATACATATATGCACATATATATACATATATATATATGTGTGATCGTTTATGTATATTCTGTATTATTTTTATTATTATGTAAAGTTTACGCATAAATTTATACTTTCGTATATTAATTTTATGTGAGTAAATTAGGTAGTTATATATATATACATACATACATACATACATACATACATACATACATATATATATATATATATATATATATATATATATATATATATATATATGTATCGTCGGTGGGGGCAGCGGTTGAAACTTATGAATATATATATATATATATATATATATATATATATATATACATATATTTAGAGTGAGAGAGAGAGAAAGAGAGAGAGAGAAGTTATCTGTTCATCACCGTTTAACTATTATTGCCAGAGTTCCTCTGGATGAATGAAATTAAGAAAACAGAACACCAGGTCCAGTATATATAAGAAAAATATGTTTATTCAGTTATATTTCACCCTTTATTTATCGCAAACCTTTTTTTATTTATGATGTTCGATATATATTAAGATGGTGTGAATATCATAAAGCACGATTGCAACTACTCTTTTGATTTTTTCGGATGTATGTAATCATGGCCATATTCTTTAATATTTTCTTCAAATGTTAATGACTTCTCATTCTTTTGATGATTTAGGTCGGAAAATATTAAAAACTTGACATTATATATATATATATATATATATATATATATATATATATATTATGTCAAGTTTTTAATATATATATATATATATATATATATATGAATGCATTCAAAACAAACCTTATTAAAGAGAACAGAAAGCTTGTGTATGATCATACCTTTTTAGTTTTGTTTCATTTTTCTTCTCTTTTGTGTAGGAATCGAAATTGCTCCATAAGAAGTCACTACTCCTAGAACTAAAAAGCATCAAACGGATATTATTAATGACGGGTTCCCTAATCATATCGTACAGCAACTAATAACACCCATACTTCAGAACTTGAAAAGCACAACCAAACCATAGTAATAGAATACAGGACCGAATCTCTAACTATATTAACGTGTTTTACTGCAATCAAATGCAACCCAACATAAAAACTAGGAAAAAAGCAATAAGTGTCACAAACTGACAACAATAATTAAATTAGACTTATTATCTACTAAAAAAAATAAGATAAAAAACCTAATAGTAAAATAACAATAGACCTCCAAAACTTAGAATGTTAGAAAAAAAAACTTACGTCATATATACGTTTAAATTCCCCGGGAGAATCTACAAATATTACACTATTGATTTAAAAAAAACGCAGTAGTTACGTTAGTTACACAACAACTACACTCTCCTGTAGATTAGCAATGCATAATATCGACTCTAGCGCAACTTTCCAACATTTTAAAAAACAACCAAACCAAACATAACTGCTTCCTCACCAAAGTCAGACACATTACTTGCCACTCCAAAACGAATAGATAATACACTACGCAACAATTAAAAACAAATTATTACATTTTCACTCCAAATTAGGCATCTCAACACTTTGATGTAGGGGGACATAAGTTGCAGGGATACTATGTAGGGAGTTGAGCAGCAAGATGTCGATTCACATTAAACTAAAACTTCTGCATGATGGTAAAGTTGGAGAAGCAGGAACCCAGAAGGAATTCCAAAATCTAGCAGTTCTGGGAAAGAAACTATTAGAGTAAAAGGCTTTCTTACATCCATGGATCTCTAGTATGTAGGGTGGGGGTATTTACGCCGAGGTGGTACAAGGGCTTTGTGTTCGTCGGAGCATTCACCATTAAAATACTTGTATAATAGGCAGAGGGATGCAGCATTTCGTCGATGGGACAGGGATTAAAGCTTAGATGACAGTTCAGGATCTATCAGGCTGTCGACTCTCTTTTGAACTAGTCAAGGAGTGACAGATTAGTAGCAGATGCACTAGATCAAATGTGACAACAGTACTCCATATATGGACGAATGATGACCTTGTAGAAGTACAAGGCACTTTCAGGCATAAGTGACTTTCTAGCACGTTAGAGGGAACCCATATTGCCTTGGCAATGCTCTTAATGTATCTGTTCTAATTCATGTTCCCAGTGATCCAGCCAAGAAGTTTGACTGAAGTACTTTAAGGTTATGTATCTTTAGCCATAGCTATATGTGGTTCAGAAGGTTTCACGTAATTATTAAAAGAAACGAGCTTAGTCTTTGCAGCATTGAACGTTACCTTCCGTTTTTGACCCCATTCCACAACAGACTGGAGGACTTCCCCTAGGGTTTCCGGCATTGACTTCGATGTTAGTTTTCCCCTCGTGCATGCTATAGAGCGTAGTGTCGTCAGCAAATATACTCATCTTATAGGCTATTTTATCACGGAGATCATTTATGAATATATATATATATATATATATATATATATATATATATATATATATATATATATATACGTAAATTGAATAAAATCACAACCTACATGAATAGAAATTCACTTTTTTGGCGTTAAGCTCTTACAGCTGTTTCGTGAAAGGATGGACAATTACCTCTCGTCCATAGAACTGTAAATCTTCCATCCAGTCGCTTACAACTATTCCTAACAAGTTTTCAATCCGTTGCGAACACGTTTATATATATATATATATATATATATATATATATATATATATATATATATATATAATTTATTTTCTTTGTCCTACGATTTTGGCAACTTAATTAAAAAAATTGAAATGCTCATAATTTTTTCTATCCTTTATAATGAAGTGTAATTAATACAGTGTATCAACATAAGAGATATGTTAAGTGTGTGTACGTTTAGTGGTAATCCTCCCCGAATTTTCTGGAGAAATTGAAAAAAAACTTCCAGATATCGAATTTAAGCAAAGTTGAGCCTGGCTAGTACCAAATGTGCTTCCCGCTTATTTCGGCATTGTTTCTAGTCATCCTTAACATTCACTTGCCATAGGTATTTAACAACGCCGACTCATGAAAGGTATGGCTGGTGATTGCGCAACTCTTGCTATAAAAATTCCACGCGCAGACACCCTTTCAGTAGGTATCCATAGTCCGTTAAGATATATTGTTAAATATATACCGGCAATAATTGACTCTGTGTGTGTGTATGTGTGTATATATTTTTAAATGTTAACTAGAGTTGTAGTTCGTCTGTGTCATCTTAGTTTGAAACGATATCTTATTAAATGTAAAGGCGGAAAAGATTCATCTTAAAAATATTCCTTCTTCTTGTTACGGTGATTGTTTTATTTATGGATGACCATAAAGATTACATTAATATGCCAACAATAATAATAGCAATTCAATTTAGTGTGTATTTTTATTGGCTACTGACAACCATACATCAAAAGAAAATTGTCAGCCTTATGATATAATGAAATGTGTTTACGGGTGGCAAAGGCTGAAACCTTCAAACCGGTTTGCCTTCTTTAAAGACTAGAATAATCGACTTTACGGGCCCAAATTATGATATCTATTAAATGTTAAATTGTTTTTAACATTGATAGTAGGTAAAATCAAATGAATTGTTTGGGACTATTATAATACTAGCTGGGAGACTCCATGTTGCCTGGGATTTACTGACAATCAGTGAATGTTTCACACACATACATTTTTATTGCCATCGAAATCGGTAAAATCTCACATTTTTTAATCAAATCGAGAAATTGCCCGATCTAGTTGGAAACCCATCACGACGCACCAGGTGAAAGTTTCACCTATCTACCTGCAGTCACTTGGTCCACAATACATTTTAGTCGACTTTACACTCTAGAGAGCCTACTGTCTATTTTATAAAATTGTTTTATATATAATGGTTTGAATTAACCTTTAAAATACAAAACCCATTTACCACGCTTCAATTGTGCCTTAAACAGAAACCTTAATTTCGATCGGGCCACTGTCATATCAAAGAACCTAGTGTTGATTTTATATAACGGGACTTTTGGCTTTCCTGGTAATAAAACTCCCAAAGGCACTTGTGATGTTAGGCTGTGTAAGGTGTTAACTATGGTCAAAATCACCTGCTCCATCTTCAGTCGGATTATTTAGATTATCGGTTATCGATACTTATCGAATTCCGATAAAACCTATCTAAGAACACTGCCAGGCACATAAAGTACCTTCGTATGAAATATCATAAAATCGGCCCAGCTGTTTAAGAGTTCATGGAGAACGGACTTGCGAACAAACGCACTCATACAAGTACATACCGAGACAAAGTTCCTTTTTTTATTCCACTTTCACCCCAAACAAGACACATTGCCACTGTGATGTAGGGGCTATTATCAGCGACATAAGTTGCAAGGTTGCTACGTAGGGAGTTGTGCAGCAAGATGTCTGTTCACATTACATTTGAACTTCTGCATGTCAGTACAATATGGAAAGCATAATCCCGTAAGGAAATGTCAAAGTCTAGCAGTTCTGGGGAAAAATCTATTAAAGTAGAAAACTTTCTTACATTTAGCGATCTCTATTGTGTAGGGATAGGACTTTGCTGTTTTTCGGGTTTGTCGGGAATATTTACGTCAAGGAGGTACGTGGGCGTGTAGTTCGTCGGAGCATCCGCCATTAAAATACTTGTAGATAAGGCAGAGAGATGCAACATTTCGTCGATGGGACAAAAGCTGAAGCCTTAATGACAGTTCAAGACCTATCAGGTTGGTGACTCTCTTTTGAACTATGTCGAGGAGTGAGAGACTAGTAGCAGATGCACCAGCCGAAATTTGACAATACTGTACATGGGCGAATGATGGCTTTGTTGAGGTACAGGAAACTTTCAGGCGTAAATATATTTCTAGCACGGTAGAGAAAGCCCAACTTCCTCGCAGCATATTTTGCATAGCTCTCAATATATCAGTTCCAATTTATGTTCTCTGTGTGCGTTCAGCCATGGGTTTGAACTAAGTACATTTAGGTAACGTATCTTTAACCATAGCTATTGTTGGTTGAGAAGGTTTCTTGTAATTATTGAAGAAACAAGCTTAGTCTTGCCAGCATTGAATGTGACCATCCAATTTTGTCCCCATTCATCCACAGATTGAAGGTTTTCCTTTCGTGTTTCTGCCATTTTCTTTGATATTTGTTCGTTTTTCTTCTTCTCATTCCTGTTATAGAGCGCGGTGTCATCAGCAAATATCCCTATCTCAGAGACAATTTTATCAGGAAAGTCATTTATGAATATTAGAAATAACAAAGGTCGAAGGATCGATCTCCGAGGGACACACGCATTTATATCATATTGTTTAGATGTACAACCGTCGAGGACAACCTGGATTCTTCACTTATTTAAGAAGGATTTACTTATATTAAGTATTCGCCCAATGATACCATATGATCTGATTTTTCTGAGAAGACCATCGTGCCCAATCCTCTCAAAAGCCTCAGATATATCTAAGGTTACCATTCTACCCTCCCTTGCTTTGTCCAGTTATGATATATATGTTCAGATATTACAGTTAGGATATCTGCTGTAAAACTGGCTTGCCAAAATCCATATTGTTGAAGAAGTTTGGCAGCTGTAAGATGATGGACAAGAGCTCGGTTACTTAATGAACAAATATTTTGGCGAGAAGCGGGAAGAGGCTATTGGGGCGATAGTTTAATGGGTCAGTTCTTTCGCCAGAATTCTTGTAAACTAGTTCCACTGAAGCAGTTTTTCAGCAGTCAAGAAAGCAAGATTAGTTTAGGCATCTGTTGTAAAGCTTGGAGAGGACTTGAGCAACTTCAACGAAGCACTTTTTTTTGATAGCATAGGCGGGATGAGATTGGTTCCACATTGGTTTTTGAGGTGTCTAGGCTTTTTATGATATCATACACCTTAGAAGGGGCGATTTTCAGATCTTCTAGTCTGACGTCTGTCCGCAAAGGAAAGTCAGTGAAGGAGTGGTTTGCTGGGTTCAATGTGGAGTTTAAAGCAAACCGACTGGCAAGCATGTTAGCCTTTGCCGTTCAAACAACCTTATAATTGTTGGATAGTAGGGGAATTGTCGATTGCCTATTATTTACTACACTTTTGTAGATTTAATAGTAGTATATAAGAGATATAATTGCAGATTTTCAAACGCAGTTGAGAACTTTTACTCATTTATTTAATTATTTTTATTATCATTGTTTTTAAAACATGATGTTAGTAAGAACCTAATGATGTCGTAACAAAGCTAATAATTATTTTGTTAAGGTGAGGTATTAATCTCTGTTCATGATAAAGTACCAATAGTTAAGTTATTAGTGTATCAGACTAAAGGTCTTAAGGTTCCGATTCGATTTCCGGTCATTTCATACGCTCTTGTTGGAAATTTATCAATTAATTTAAACACAATATTTTCTATTCTTAAAAGTACAACGGATTCCGCAATGTTTAAAAATTATGACTAACGTGCGTAAAGGCAATGTCCCTATATATATAAAATGAACTCATTTTGCCCTTTGATTGTGACCTTAAGAGGATTAAAAATCAAGACATTTAATGAAAATGTAATATGCGCAAACTACAGCACAATATCTGAGGTGTGTTATAGGCCTATTACCTCTCACTTCCTCGACAATCGTAGATTCCTATTTTTTCTGCTGAGAGTTCACTGCCAAAATCGGTTAAAATCAATGGAGGTAGTAAAATATTTTCTCTCTAATATATTCCTCCTTCCCGCCACCACTTTACACCGTTGCGGGATCGTTCACAAGAGACAGTTACGAAAGAACACCGGTTTGGGTTTTCTTTACTTCGTAGTTGCTTAAAAAAACTGGAATGGACTTAACCGAATCGAGAGGTTATTTATGTCATTTTTTTCGCTGTTTTTGTTTGTTTTAGTTTTTCAAAACACGTTCATCATTTTTTTCCCTGATTTTTCCTTTTTGTTTTTCCGATTTGTTAAAAAGAAGTTTCGATGTTTTCTTTTGGCTTTGATTTCGCCGATTTTGTTGATAAGTTTACCATCGTATTTTATTTATTTTATTTTTTATTGAAACAGAGTTATTACCACGCTTATTCTTTGCTTTACCCCCTCTCCCTCCTTACATACACACCACCAAATAACCGGGCAACGCCGGGTACCCCCGCTAGTATTTATATAAAATATGTCAACAATCTTGTAGGCTTAGAATACCCAAGTACAATACGTAATTCAAAGCTTACATGTTTTGTACTCATATCTCTTCGGAATCTGAGGAAAGAATTTTGAAAAAATAATAACAATTATTGCTAGAATATAGTCATTCAATTTTCGTGTCCATACGATGCAAATAAAGCAATAAATACTTACAGAGTGACTGACAGTCGAACAAACATCTCATAATATGAGTGTATAGATCTAAACTGTATTAATAAACACCGTAACAGTCAAAAATACATCCTATTTAAAACTTATGCTGTACAGAACTATCAACCGAATTACAGTTAAAAAAGCGTAATGGCAAGTAAAACGCTTGTGTTATGTATATTAATCGGACTATTATGCTTATCTCGGGTGTTATTAGCAACGTGTCTTATATATATATATATATATATATATATATATATATATATATATATAGCGTGACAGACAAATGAACATATTATTTATACTTAAGTTGTAAAGACCCTCACACTAAGCATCGGAGCATCTTATGAGATGCATATATGTGGCTATTAAATCTACGCAGTTAACAACAAACATCCAATGTTAAGCTTCGATTTAATGCTTGAAAATATACCGATTCATTAATATAAAAAATAAAAGTTGACTAATCATCATTCCCGTCGATGCATTTATTTTCTTGAAAGTGACTATGTTATAGTCAGCTGGGAAGCAGCCCTGTGGTACTGTTGTCTACAGATGAGCAGTTGTAGTATAAACACTTTGCTCATAGAATTTCACTTTGGTTTAGGCACATATAGGGAAATTGCGGATAGTTGTTCTAGCTAGTCGTGTGTTAACCCCGAATGACTTACGAGAAGAATCACAGTGAAGCTCAGTCGAGTACCTGCCATCGAAATAACGATAGAGCGGAGAGAGTTTGCAACGTGTCTCTTATGAGAAAACGAGAAACAGAGAGGTGAAAAAGACATAACCAGCTTAATTTCGAAATCGGTTTTGTACCCTGTCTAAGCCGGAACCTGTGCTCTTAGAAGCTCCTCCCTAGATGTAGAAAAGGTATACCATCTTAGGACTTATTCGGCGCTTATACAAATAGTAAAATGAAATATCTACTGGTGAGTTAGAATGATCCAACTATTTTTTTTCTGACGACCTTGGCAACGAATTCGATATATGTGTTCCATGTCATATCTGGAGTGAGGGCCAGTCTCAGAAGCTTGTCAAAATATGGTGCTTCCCTCTAAAGCACTATGATTAGAATGTCGTAAGGGCTGGTTGCCTTGCTGACATGTAGGTTTTATTTTGGAAACATTCCGGACAGATATATAGCTGGTGCGCAGAATATTTATCCCCAAAGTTATAAAGTTAGGAGGTACGCAGCCCTGGTCCTAAATGTAAAATTTGATAAAAAGTGTATTTGTAAAACGTTTTACTGAAGTAAATTCTGAAAATAAACACCTCTTGCCCATTGATAGTGAGTAAAACTGAGATAAATCTTTTCTGAATCATGTTCCTTATTCAATCAAACTCTTCGAAACCAATCCTCTGCTAACCAGGCTCAACGTTGCTTAGTGAGCTGCCGTGTGTGAGTGTGGGCATATATATATATATATATATATATATATATATATATATATATATATATATATATATATATATATATGACAAAATCGCGTTGATATATATATATATATATATATATATATATATATATATATATATATATATATATATATTAGTTTTAGGACGGTTAATAGATTATTAGATATTAGCCCAGGTGCCCGGCGTTGCTCGGATGCTTGGGGGTGTGTGTGTGTGTTGAGCAAAAAAATGTGGTAGTAGGAAGGCAGGCTTGAACCCGTACTGCAAAGGAGAAAAAGAACGTGAAAAAAAAACGTGACGTCTTTGCCGTTGCGTCCATCGCCAAACCGAAAATTGCGAAGGTTTAAATTAAGGCTTGTCAATTGAAAAGAGGGGATGAATTCCGAAAATATCTGCAGCAAAAGCGACCCCTCCTTGTAGAAAAGTGTCTAGTTGAGGGTGGAGGAATTAATGGTTTTATCCAATTTTTCGATATTTGTCCTCCGAAGGTCGAGCTTCAAAATGATACTGATATCGTAAAAATCGGTCGCCACTTTCGAAAGTTTAGGCAGACATACCTACATACACACATACATACATACATTTAAACAGACAGTTGAGATTTATATTATATATTATTACGTGAGGATTCATCTCTACTGAACATTTATTTTATTTGAAGCATATAAACGCGAAGAATACATGATTTAAATATATAACCATTAGTTAATAACTAAGCAACATATCTGTCTTTTTGTCGGTTCATTTCGAAGCAAGAAGCCTTGAACTTGTTGTTCGAGAAAGCGAAACGACGTGATCCAGAACAGAAAACGAAACGAGAAATATCTTGTTTGTTTAGTTTATTGTTTTCTGATTGTAAATAAACATATTTTCATGGTTGTTTCTCAAAGTGTGGCTCCAATTTTTATTTTTGCTTTAAGTTTTAAATTTTGGTTTGTTTCGTTTTCCGTTTCCTATCGCAACGTTTCGCATATTTGATTGACAACGTCAAGGTTTTCCGCTCCGAGACTAAAAAGCAGCGAAAAAGACACTCATGTTGTTTAGTTTTTACCTAATGTTTACATATTTAAATCATGTATTTCTACTGTTTACATGATTAAAAAAAATTTAACTCAAAATGACTCCACATATAATAATCTATATATCTATAAAAGTGCAATTGTCTGTGTGTGTGTATGTGTGTGTATGTCTGTGTGTGTACATTTTCCTACCAAATTACTCTGTCAATTTTCAGTCTAGAGACTCGAGATTTAACATATGGGATATTGAGATTTGGGAAAGTCTTTTTAATCGGCTTTCGAGGTCAAAGTTCACCGATTTGACCTTGGAAAACTTTAGCAAGCTCCTCTGCCAATTTTGGATCTTAGCACTTGAAATTTTAGATGTAGGTTACTTGAACACGCATCAAACTTCTTAACTTGATTTGAACCCAAAACAATAAATGTTAAGAAGGCAAAATTGGGATCAAAGTTTAAAAAAAAAATTGACTCCTGCGGTCTCTACCAAATTACTCAGTCAATTCTTGGTCTAACCATTTGATATTTTATATAAAGTGTAGTTAAATATAAGGCAAGCTTTTTAATCTGGTTTTGGCAGAAAATGTTGCTGTAAAGGGGTCAAACGTCAAAAGATTTTACCTTTGTGGTATCTAGCAAACTATTCAGCCAATTTTGGTTCTAAACATTTGAGATTTAACATAAAGGGTATTCAGACATGCAGCAAGCTTTTTAATCAGTTTTTGGGCGAAAATATATTTGCCAAGAGGTTAAAGTTAAAAGAGTTGACCTTGGCAGACTCTACCAAACTCCTCATCAAATCGATCTCTTTTGACAAATTGAAACCGCAAACCCTCTAATGCTAAAGACTCATTGTAATAATATACGTTGGAATGTAAAGAGAAGGGTTCAAAGTAATTTTACACAATGTCTTGAACTATTCTCGCATAATTTGCAGCATTTAAAATAAAATTTATTAAAAAAAAAAAAGATTCAAACATGATCTTACTCGCATTCACCCCAAATAAGGCAAATTGCCACTGAGACGTAAAAGGCTATTGTGAATTAAGGACCATATCTACCGGGAAACAGTAGGGAGTTGAACAGCGAGATATTTTTTCATATTACACTTGAATTTTCATTTGTTAGTAGAGTTAGGGAAGCAGAATACCGAAGGGATACAATAGTCTAACAGTTCAAGGAGCTATTTCGATGTAAAAAAATGTAGCGGACGATAAGAAAAAAAAATGTAGCGAACGATAAGTGTTGGAGGTGTAGATTCCGACCTAGAAAACGCCTTTTTCAGAAACATCAACTATGGAATGTGAGTGCCAAAGGAAATAAAAATTGTGAAACGAGAGATATTAAAAGTAAAATAAAGGCCCGCTTTCTAATTTAGCTTTAGTTTTTTTTACTATGTTTCTTACTATATCATATTATCGCATCTCTGGCTCTCTCTCTCTCTCTCTCTCTCTCTCTCTTTCTTTCTCCCACTGTAGGTATGTTTACATTTTTTGTGTATTAAATATTCATTCCTACGCAGTTGTTTACAAAAGCACATGATTTGTATATATTTTTCCCACAACAAGCATTGCAAAACAAATATGGCCATCGTAAATTTGCAGGTAACCTGGACTTTCCCATAATTTTGTTGAGAATCTCATCAATAAAAAGGCATGAAAGTTCTTTTGAAGCGTTTAAAGTGCTTCGAAAATCAATGTGACATTCCTTTGTTTATTCATTTGTTGTGCTGGAGAATTAGAACTATTGATGTTTCGATGAAAAACTTGTTTTCAAGAGGTTTTCAATTATTCGGTTATATGCATGATACATGTCATATCTATTCGCAGAGGACCATTGTCGTGTATATATAGGCGACCTTGTGTCGTGTTAATAATGATGTGGTTTCAAAAAGAATTATACTGAGTGGTGTATCAATTTATTTATTACTATAAGTTTTATGAAGCGTTTCTTATTTTAATCACTAGTTTTATTCCATTTTTGCCTCCAAAATTAAAATACATGGCCAGCAGTAATTAACTCCTACACTGATAATTGTGTAAGCATGAAACGTGTTAATATTTATTGAAAGAATTTTACAGTTATAAACCCTTCAAAAACATAGAAGTTTAGCACTATTTATTGAATTAAGAATAAAACAGCTAATTAGCATATATGCATTATTCCAACATCCCTTTTGTTGAATACTCTAATGGCAGTTAATTATAACAATCCCACTTGAACGACTACTTTAGTATTGTTGGGAACTTGCATAAACCCCCTGAAATAGATAAATAAAAAGAAATACACTACTAAATAATGTAAAATAAACTCTTGTTTATTTTCGTTAAAAGAAAAGAAATTACTTTTTAGTGTGTGCCAATGTGGCAGTCAGTATGAAAGAAGGAAGGAAGAAAGGAAGGGAGAAACTGAAGATTTGAAAGCGTTAGAGAAAAAGTCTATGTGTTATGGTGAAGGGAGAGAAAAGGGGAGTCAAGCAATGTTCTTTGACGTGCGAGAAAAGCTGTCATTTCAGTAACTGAATTTCACTCGGCGAGCGTTGCTGTTGGTATCGGTTATCCCTTTTTCTGACGAGAAAAGTTCTCTGTGTATTTTATATTTCATTAGCGGCTTCCAGAGGCTTGCAAAAATAAGTTGTTTTCTTAAATCGATCTCTGATTAGTAAAACATTCATGTTTTTAATAAAAAAAAATAAAACGTCGGACATTTCTCAAGCGTCCTGCTTTGTGACCCAAGAGGTGTAGTCTGGGAGAATGCTGTAATTCCCGAGGAAATGAATTCATAAATTTCAATCTGTGTTTTAGAAAAATAAAATAAAAAACAGCACAGTATCTTAATTTAATTCCATTTAAAGGTTAATTCATTGTGGCCGAGGGGAAGGAGTTTAGCCTACAAAAGCTATGGTTGATTTTGTTGACTCGGTTCGAGTTCAGCGACTTGCGGCAATTATCACATCCAGCGTTGATGACTGCGTAAGCACAAGACTCTAGTGTCTATAAGGATACAAATTATTAATATTTATTGCAAGAGAATCTTTCTGTCAAAGAATTCTGAAGGTTGAAGGTAGTGTAGGTAATGCTAAGAATACGATTTAGAATATAATGACGACTTTTATTCGGTGATTTCTAACGGAAGGGACAGTAGGGTATCCCCGTGGATTAAATAAAGAGTTTCGTTCGAAATTTCTGGCATAGTCCAATAGTTCAACATAAAGCTTTCTGAGTTCGCCAAGCTACATCTGAAACGGATGGGATATTACATCGGCTTAAACGTTGTGTAAAGAACACCAAACAATCAGATTATTATTCCGAAGAATCGAAATGATACAAATACTAGTTATATTGTTGTGTAACAGGGGACTCATATTGAAGAGATGTGACGGTGCATATAACGATAGTGATGATGAGGGAGAGAAGAGAGACATTTATACATATTACAGTTCTGGGATGCTTGCGACTTTATATATATTAGGTGACCTAATAAATGGTTGCTTTCCACAGAAGAAACCAGCCCTCAAATTATTGCATAGCAGGGGACATTTTTAAGGAGAGACGTCGGGCATATATAACAACGATGAGGGAGAGAGTGAAGACGTTTCTACATATACAGTTCTGTTCTGGGATGCTTGGGACTTCATATAAATATATACTGACTGGAGATGTATACAACTTCTTAACACAGAGGAGGGGAGATACATGATCTTGTAAGGGTCACACAATGTTCATTACAAGATGTTTAACACATTACCTTTTGAGTGTTGAAAGATGACACGTGACAACAGTCACAAAAACACAATGGTGATTCTTTATTCATTGGACCTGTCGAATGCTGATGACGTCAGGAATTCACTTGTACCTACATGGTTAATGTTCTTCCTTTCGCTTCCAAAGGACTGACTCCAACTCAACCCAACTCAACTTCTCTCGGCTCTACTCTTCTGCAGATTCCCAGACTGAATCTAGCTCCTACATGGAGAACCCCTCCTCGTCTATGACGTCAGAGTGTGTTTTCCAAACGTGACCAATTCACGTGGCTTTGCATGTTTTTCCAAACACTTGTAACAACAAAAGAATCCTACACATATCATTCTAACCTATTTTTTAACAATATATTTTTAATTTGTATTGTTCATTCTTTAGCTGACATTTTTAATATTCAGTTTTCTAAAAGAATGAATAATAAATTCTTTTTACGATATGAACAATATCTAACTATTTATAATAGAATTTAACAATAGACTAAGTTCTAACATTCCAATTATTAACTTTGCTTACAAGGTTCGAGTCTCGGCTTATCCTTATCTCATTTTCACTTATTTTATATTCTTCATATTTACATTGAAAGGGGACAGCCTTTCCCTGTAACAATATAAGTAAAAGTACACATTGTATAGACACGTGGTAATAAAATACATTTTTATTATATTCATGTGCGTGCTTGGTCATGTAAGAAATTTATGTGTAAACGTGCACACGTCTGAACGTGTATAATTCTTTATTTCCGATTAGACGCTGGCGTTCAAAAAGAAATCGCAATTATAGACATACACGCACGTATATACATACACTAGCAGGGAGACCCGACATTGACCGAGATTGAATGATGATCAACGAATATTTCACACTCTTATATTTTTATCGCCCGGGAGGAAGCTTCACATGCCTCCATACGGTAACTTAGTACAAAAAATATATGCTAGTTTACATTGTACTATAGAGAACCTACTGTTGTTTTTATTAAATTATTTTATACAGGGTGTCCACAGAGTCTGGCTACATAATGTAGCCAGACTTTGTGGAAGAATCCTGTAGATTATGTAGCCAGACTTTGTGGGTACTCTGTATATATATATATATATATATATATATATATATATATATATACATATATATACACGCGCGTGCGCGTATATATATATATATATATATATATATATATACAGGGTGCCTACAAAGTCTGGCTTTATATATACATATATATACATGCGAGCACGCGGGTGTATATATATATATATATATATATATATATATATATATATATACAGGGTGCCCACAAAGTCTGGCTACATAATCTACAGGATTCTTCCACAAAGTCTGGCTACATAATGTAGTCAGACTTTGTGGACACCCTGTATAAACTTCTTTCCAGTTAACGAAAACCAAACATATTAAGGAATTTACTTGGAGGGTTTGAACTTACAGACCATACCATGCAAAAAAAAAACAAAAACAAAAACAAATCAACTGCAAAAAAACACTAAATTTTTCTAGTATTGCAGTTAATGAAAAAAATATTAAGAAATTTGCGAGCGTAGTTGAACCTACACACCACGTTATGCAAAAAAAACAAAAAACAACAACAACAACAAAAAATACAAAAACAAAAACAAAAAATAAAAAAAAAACAAACAAAAAACACGTTATCAACTTACGAACAGTAGAATTTTCGCGGCCCATTGTTCTGTCATTGTTGTTAAGCGACAGGGAAAAACTGGCTTTACTGATAATACGTCAATTAAAATAACGGTTTCTATTATCGATTATATTAAATCATTGGGGGATATTCCAAGACAAAACATAACTAAGATCATTCTGTACATTTTAACGAAAATCTGTTCAGCTGTTTCGGAATCTATAAGAAACGAACCCTTACACACAAAGACAAAGTTGCATTTATATTATTGTAGATACACGATATATATATATATATATATATATATATATATATATATATATATATATATATATATATATATATACAGGGTGTCCGTAAAGTTACTATACAGTCTTATTGTTTTATTGTATTATATTTGTATTAATAGTTAATATTTATTTTTTTTTACAGGTTTATTTTGTCAGAGTTTGCAGGTTTAGTTTGTCAGAGTGTGGTGTCACGTTGTCGAGAATATATTGGAGCTGAAGGCCTCCAATTTGAATATTTGTCATAGAAATTGTTTGCCTTGATTGTTACAATCTTTTCGGATGTAACACGTGTATTTTCTGAGATTTTCATAAACATAAAGGTGTTATTTCTTTTTATTTCTTTTGTTACAAATAAATATTTTAATACAGCATCTTACTGTACTGTTAATATATTACAGGGTGTCTGTATAGTAACTTGTAAGACTGTATAGTAACTTTACGGACACCCTGTATATATATATATATATATATATATATATATATATATATATATATATATATATATATATATATATCAAAGAAGAAGAAAGAAAGTGAGAGGAATTAAGACAGATAAGCGAGCGAGTTTGTCTAGGGCCCTTCGGCACTATTCTGACTGCGATCTTCGCAGATGAAAACAAATAATTATAATGAACGTTTTGTTGTTGTTCTTTGTAACCAAACGGCGTTATTCCTGTTGCAATCCTCTGTCTCTTTGTTTTAAACACAGCCATTAACGACACCACCATAAATCGCCGGTTCCGCGCGGCACCTATCTTCTCTTTATCTTTATCATCCTCTCGCCTCTCTTCAACCTGTCACCTTTCTTAATCCCATTCTTATCTTCATCGGCACCATTATCATCACTATCATCATATACACCATTATCTGCATAATGATATATATGGTCTTTTCTAAAGATGTAATTCATGGCCTTTTCTTTGTCTATATTTATATAATAGATTATGTATTGTGTTGTAAAGCTGATGTTTGCGTGGTTAACGTTATTAGATAAACGAGCAATGTAACCTACATTTTAGGAATAAACAAAGACAACGAAAACCATACATTTTAAAAATAACACATAGAATATTTGTATAGTATTTACTTGTCGGGATAGTAGCTTAGAAAGGAAAATTTTCATATCCTACTCAGGTAGTTAAAACTGTATGGTCGGTGGCGTTTGTAGTACATGCTAATGAGCAAATAAATTTAACTGTAATCCGCAGCATTGCAATAAATTCAGAAATCACACACACACACACACACACACACACACACACACACACACATATATATATATATATATATATATATATATACCGAATATTTCAACGTGTAACACGGGGTATAAAATTGGAGCAAATTTTAAAAAATATATCATATATGGGGTGTATAAGACGACTGCTAAATCATGTTTGTTTAGCCTAGGCTACAGATTGCAGAACCCGGCATCTTATGAAATATTGGTTTGTAAAGATGATTTTTCTTAAAGTTTAAAGGTCATTTTATACGCCGAAATATACAGTATGTGTATGTGTGTGTGTGTGTGTGTGCGTGTAGTTGGTTAGCAGGTTGGTTGTTTTGTTTTACGGCATATCAACCCTTTTCAGGTTATTTAATGCTGAATCCAGTGATTTGGAAGAAAAGTTTTTTTAGTAGAATATGTTTTTTTCAAGTCAGTTTCTATTTAACCCATAGTTGGGCCCCTAACAGGTACTACCACTCCGTGTCAGAGTGGACCTTAGATCAATGGCAATTAAAGGGTGGTTCCACACACCCCAAAGCCCACAAACTGGGGCCTCACCATCGGATATAAATTAAGGTCATATCCAGGACCATGTGTGTGCGTGTGTGTGTGCGTGTATGTGTGTGTGATTGCGCGTGTGTGTGTGTGTGTGATTTCACCATTTAAGAATATTGAAGAATAGGCACTGTTTGGAAATAATAATAAAAAGCAGTCAATTAGCGCTTATGCAACGTTTACGATATTATTCAAGTACTCCCTAATGTCGTTGTCCGAATTGTTTGTTCATTAATTAATAATCCCCTTCATTCTTGTGGCGATTGTTTGGTGATCCGGATGTATAGACTTAGCAAACGGAGTGAAAGCTGGCTTTATTGCTGGGTACGAATCTCATGACCGGCATAAATTGTCATCCTTCACTGATAATTACGTAAGCATGAAACACTAGTGTCGGTAAGTATAAAAGAAATATAATTATTTAATCATAAGTATATATATATATATATATATATATATATATATATATATATATATATATATATATATATATATATAAGTATTAATTTATTTGTCCAACGTTTGGTGTCACAAAACAAACCATCATCATCGCAAACTGAGTAACGAATTATCTCCCTTTATAGTCTTTTTTTAGTCAAAAACCATTAACAACATTTCCTCTCTTAAAGTTTTCGAAACAAAAACATGGTTGTCTGTTTTCGGTTTCAAATTGACTATTTTATTTTATAATTTAGGAAAGTCATGTTGAGAATTGTCGGTGAAAAATTAAAATTTTTAAAATTAATTTATTTTAACTTTAAAAGGTTAAAAAGAATTTAATGAAAAAAACAAACAAACAAACATTATTTTAAATTCGTCGTTATTTGTTTTATAGTATTTTTTAAACATTTTATTCATAATGTGTAAAAAAAAAAAAAAAATCAACTACCGTGGAATTTTCATGGGTTCTACTCGTATAATATAATGCAGTCAATTCCACAACAGAACAACGCCGCAGTTCACACAACCATGGATGTCAGCTAGGAAGTCCTAGATTCGAGTTTCGCCATTTTTAGAACGCATCAGTAGAAAAGGCATAACTCAGAATTCGAAACCCGAAACATATTCGAACTCGGATTTGGAATCCTGAGTTAGTATATTTCTTTTTAAATAAGATTTAAGTCAAGTATTTATTTTATACGGCATAACACAACACTTTTCGTTAGATCACCGAAGATAAACAAAGTTAGGCCTGGGCAGTACGAGATGGGTGACCAATTTGGGAATTCCAGGCGCTGTATGTAGGAGGACGGTGACCCCCCCTGCAAGAGTTGCAAAAACCTAACGTCTTTATATTCCCTTACGGGGATATACATGCAAATGGGGATCGCTTGTGAATTTTATACTCCCATGGAAGTTCCTCCATTGGAGGAAGCCGGTTAAACACGCAAAAAGTTAGTGTTGTTTCCATTTTGTACATTTTGTTTCATTGTAAATTATATGGAACACATACATCAAATCCGTTGCCAAGGCCGATGGAAAAATGGTGGGATCCTTTTATCGATTCGGCAGATATCTCACTGCTGATGCAATTCTGTATCTATATAAGAACCAGGTACGTATAAGGATGGAGTACTGTTGCCACATCTGGGCAGGAGTTGCTAGAAAGGACATCCTGCCTTGACAAAGTTCAAAATAGACTTCGTGGCATCGTAGGGATGCCCTTTTCTGCTTTATCGTTATTTTCATGGCAAATGCTCGACTGAACTCCAACCTATGGTCCCCCCTCACCAAACTTCCACAAAAAAACACTCGTCTAGCTGCAAACACTATCAATAATTACCCCACTCTTTATCTGTGCCTAAACTTAAACGCAGATTCCATGAACAAAACTTCTTTCATAGAATTGCACGCCTGCGGAACTGTCTTCTGTTTGCCTGCTTTCCAGCTGACCGCAATATGGTCGTCTTCAAGTTCAATGTAAACAAGTTCTTGTTAAGCCGTTCCACTTATGTTAACAAATTAATCGAATATAACAAATAGTTGTTTTTAATGGTGAATTCTATAATTTAGATTTTACCAAACATATACGCACGATTGATGATGGGTTTCAAAATGAATATAAATAAAACAGACCCGACAAGCAGCTAAGACCTACTTCTTCATTGTAGATATCTCTAGGTGTAATAAAGCCTTCTACTCCAATAGTTTCTTCCCCATAACTGCTAGACTTTGGAACTCCTTTCCGGGATTCTGCTTTCCCAACTGTACTGATATGCAGAAGTTTAAATGTAATGTGAACAGACATCTTGCTGATCATCTCCCTTCATAATATCCCCGCAATTTATGCCCCCGACAGTAACCCCCTACTTCAAAGTGGCAACGTGCCTTGTTTATGGTTAAAATTGAGTTTTAAAAAAGAGATGTATGTGTGTCTATGTGTATCTGTCCGTCTGCCTTTCTCTCTCTCCCTCTCTCTATCTGTAAATATTTTACCGATGAACTACTGGACACATAACAGGGAAATTATTAGCAAATAGTAATCATATACCAAGTAAACTCTTTGTTTGGATAAATGAAAAACTAACGTACTGACATATATCGGCAAATTAAAATGCAAAATGTTTTTTCAACTTGTCGAAATATTTTTACTTATTTCTGCGCATACTCAAAGTCAATTCATTTCTTCAAGTCTTTTGATGTTAAATATTTCTTACCTATCTATAACTACATCGATAAGAGACGCGGCTGGAGCATGAAATGTTTTGATTTCAGTTCTAGTTGATGGCACCCAAGTCATATTTTTTAAACCTTTAGAAAATACCTACTACATATTAGGTACAATCTAATATACAATAGGAAATCGACTTTGTAATCGTCAATACGAAATCTGCATAATGTAAATATACATTTACACGTATTTTACGAACTAGTATAATAATATATATTAATATAATTAAAAATGCAGAGTAAATCTTATTATTTCGATTCATCGGACTACTATTTTCATCTCGAGTGTGATTTCCACAACGTTTCGGTCGATGTAACCTCCGACCTTCTGTCGAACTCGGCAATTTGGACGAAATTTCGAATAGCATGGGTACATGTTCTCGTTACGTCAGCCATGAGGTCCTAAGTAATCAATTTGGACGGAATTTCGAAAGGAACCCTTCGTTTACTTCACAGGGGGAGCATGTTCTCGTTTCGTCAGCCATTAATGGATAGACGTCCTAAGTAATCAATTTGGACGGAATTTCGAAAGGAACCCTTTATTTGCTTCACAGGGGGTGCATGCTTTCGTTCCGTCAGCCATGACTGGATAGAGGTCCTAAGTAATTCGTAATTGTATATTTAGGTCGTCCACAGTGAGAATTGAACTTTCAACCTTCGGGTGAATATCGCTTTTACAATTGATTTTTCCAAGTACTCTAACCACTGCGCCACATGTCATGGCGTGCAAGAGAAAAAACAAACTGTTTTCTATTAAATTATTTGCATTAAACTTATTTTGAAAGTCTAATAATTATACTCTTTCTCTCAAAACTATCATTCTCTCTTTATAGAGTTGCATTCCATTCCTCTCCCTACTACGTTTACCTCACTTATTCTTCCTTTCTATCATCATATAAAATGTTCATATACAGGCGAAGTGTACGCGATGACAAACCAGCCAGTTTAATACATATCCCTTTTTTTCGAGTAGAGCGCTGTCGTTAAATGATATTGCTTGCGGCTTACACAACTTATGCAAAGCTTTTTTTTTGTAAATAAACAAATAGATCGCCGCTTTTACACTATCAGAACGAAGTTTTGGAAATCGTAACACTGAATTTCACATGAAAATAATGCTATCTATGTATTCCTCGTATTTTTAAAGATGGTTATATCCCAAAATTACGATAATCGATGAGGTAGAAAATTATTTATTAAAGAAAATAGAATTTAAAGAAAACGATCGTATTTGCTTATGTAAGACAGAGAAGAGTTAAAAAGGGAGGTAATGGAAGCAATTTTTGTTTTTATCTGCTAACATGATTAAAGGGAATTTCGACTACAGAATTTGGAAGCTAACATTGTAATTTATTAGAATTGACAAGAAAAATCAATAGAAACTATTTTATCGACTATCGTTCTGATAGAGTAGAAGTGTCAAAAGATGACTTTAAAACTGAGAGTCAATGTTTATATTAAGACATTGTTGTTTTTTTTTACGAGCGCCTATTTCGAGCTAAATGAGTAAAACTGCAGATAATAAACTAAACTGTTAGTAGGTTCGATTCCTGGTTTGGATAGTTGCTAGTCTAGCCGTAACCACGAGAAGTAATATAGTGAAATAATCTGTCTGCAGATCTCTCTCTCTCTCTCTTTATATATATATATCATGTAATTTCATATGATATATGTATATACATACATACATACATACATATGATATACATACATACATACATACATACATACATACATACATACATACATGCGTACTATAATGATAGCGCTCGTGACATCACAAGAGCTCAACAGCGAAATTACATCCGTGGTATATAGATGGCGCTGTTACATGAACTGCTTTTGGCAATCGGGACGAATGATCTCTCTTTCGGAAAAATTATACCTCATTGAAAGTAGTTAGAGTTGTGTCATGTCGTTAGATGTACATAAAAAGAAGAGCACTGCAGGCGATCACAACTTGCGTTTAATTTTGGTTATAGACAGAAAGAGCGTCAACCAGAGAATTAGAGAAACATGTTGAAAGAGAGATAGATAGATAGATAGATAGAGAGTGAGTGAGAGAGAGAGAAGGATAGTATGATGGGGAGCGAAGTGGGAGAAAAGGGGAAATATACAGCAAGAAAGAAAGGAAAATCGGTTAAGTTAGACATAAAGAATAAGAGTGTTAAAGAGAGAAAACGATAGAGAGTGATGAAAGATAGAAATGAACATAGATAAGGGCGGAGGGTAAGAGACAGAGCAAGAGAGTAAAAGGGCGAGGAGGAAATCATAACGCAAAAGAGGAGGAGCACGGAAAAAAACACCACTTAGACAAGTAATGAAATAAAAAAGACAAAGAACGGTCGAGATCGAAGGGTAGAAAGAGTCAGATAAGAAAGTGAGAGAAATAGACAGATAGATATGAAGAGGTAAGATGGAATGGGAAAACGCAGGATAATGAATGAGAGGGTGAGATGAAAAGAAAGATAGTTAGAAAAAGGGAGACAATGAGAAAAAGCGTGGCAAAGAGATATATAGATCTTCAAAAAAAGAAAACTGTGAACTTATGGCAGTAAATATCCTGCTTTCATAAAAGGTCATTTTTTTATATAAGAGCCGTCATTTATCTAGGCGCGAAGGCCACTCGAGGATAAGGATTAACGAGTGTATGGTAGTATATGAAACAACAAAGTATTTATAGCTAATGATGGAAGGGGACAGAAATAGATTATTTAGGGAGAAGGCTCCACAAGAACCTGTTTACATTGGATTTGAAGACGATCATATTGTAGTCAGCG